>NW_022991401.1:0-45680 GCF_902827175.1 Gymnodraco acuticeps
TTTTCTTTTATGTGTGCATTGTTATTTGTGCTTGAGCAACATTTTACTTGAACTTTATTTCAATGAACTTAGTTGTAATTATTGTCCTACATTTTAATTTGTTTTACAGAGAGGTTTCACAGCTGCCTGGGCCTAGTGGCCCACAGGCGGCGTTTATCCAGCAGCCAGAACATCCATCTGTGCCGGCCCCCAGGTCAAGATCTACTGTGGCTCAAGGGCCTTCACCAGAGCCATCACCACCAAGGACCAGCAGACCAGCATCACTACAGCTGCCTCCACCTCCATCTGCGGCTGCCACCAGGTCAAGATACACCTCAGCACAAAGGCTCCACCACAGCCATCACCTTCAACCCAGCCAGCAAGGAGGTCTCGTGGAGGTCTCGTATAGCCCAGCTCCTCTGTCTTGGAATAGTCTGCAAATTAAATGGAAACTGAACAATCTGGTGCCACTAAATGTTTTTAAAGCTCGGTTGGATGCTACTCAATCGGAAGCTATTGGTACCTGTTTATGTGGATAATTATGTAAATGATGCTGTATGATGTCCTTTTGTTGTTCTATTTATGTTTTTATGTTTCATGTGGAACTACTTGAGCAGGTCTCCCTTGAAAAAGAGATCAATGATCTCAATGGGATTTATCTGTATAAATAAAGGTTTGAAAATAAATGAAATGAGCACTTGTACCCCACACCTACACAGCAGCCCATGCACCATCACCCCCATCTTCACAGCAGCCAGACCCACTGTCTTGGAAGACAGACAAAGACCTTGACACTGTCTTGACATTTATAATGAATAGTTGGTTGAAAGTTCTGATGTTCAATATTGTAAATAGTTAGATTTTCCAGTTTCTTATATTTATATAAATAGTTGGTTGAAAAAAACATATTTATAATAAATTGTTGGTTGAAAAAAAAAGGTTGAATGCTCAATTTGTACACATCACATGAACCTTGGTATGTGATATGAAGTCATTATTTAGTCCTAATGTATCTCAGTCCCTGCTGTGGTGAAAGTAGAGTGATAAACGCCTATTTTACTCAAAATTCGAATTTAATTTTAGACATGAATAACACATACACACATACATACACATACAGTGTAATTCAAATATTTCACTGCCTTTGTGATCCTAAGACTTTGGTAACCAAATCTAAAAATGAAAATAATCGACCTGAGAAGGACCCCTGGACTCCTCGGTCCTCCGGCAGCGACCCCCGGAAACGGATGTGGGTGCGCCACCTCGAAGGAAATCAAATTTCTCTCAAGGCTCGCCGAGGATCGATTATCACGGCTGTCTGGAGGAGCAGTAACTGCGGCATGTGGTGCAGTGGGTTGTGCGTTGGTGTTCGGATCAAGGGGTCACAGGTTAAAACCCCACTGCAGTCAGCATGTCGGTGTGTCCCTGGGCAAGACAAATGACCCCTGTGGGCATTGCCCTCAGTATTGAGTATGTAAGTCACTTTGGATAAAAGCGTCTAACAAGTGACATGTAATGTAATGTAACCGAGGATACACTGATTTAGAGGAGAGAGGAGAAAGGAGTCTCTGGGGGAGCTATAACCGAGGGTACACTGATGTAGAGGGGAGAGAGAGGAGGCTCTCTGGAGGAGCTTTAAGGATTTCAGGCCACAGAGACCGGGAGTAAATGAAATTAAACTTTATTCACAACAGGCTATAGTGGCGAGATAGTAGGATGTAAACAGGTATAAGTCTTAAGTGTAATTAAAATACATGAAACTGTAAAGATAAGCATTAACAGTTAATAGACACATATCAACTGTAGAAAATATAATATTTTCACTGAAAAGAGTAGAGACTAATGGAAAGACGTGCAGTACACAGTTAATAGCATGAAAATGAATCAGTGTACCAAAAACTAATATTGTCATCTCACTCCAAGCTGAACTCCAAAGTGGCCAGCCCTGGACTATATGTATGTGTGGTCTATAACAGAGAAATACAAAGAACCAACAGGCAGAATGACCCGCTCTGAATCAGTCTGTGTCACTGCGGCTGTGCACAGAGTTGTTTCTTAGAAAAACATGCGTTACTGTCATGTCAGCTTTTGGTGGATTCAAAAATGAAGTCTTGGATTGCAGAGTATGAACGTCTTATCGCTATATTCAGACGATAAATACTTGTGTAAAGTTTGTGAAGGCAGGAGCAAAACTTCAGTGATCACTGTTTCCTCACCGCCCTACCCTCCCTGAATAAAATGAGTGACAGGCTGACGGTAACCATAGTAACAGAGCAGGGTCCGGACAGGTGGTTTCCAAAGTTTTGGCATTCAGACTAATAACATATTGCTGAATTCAAATTATAAATACTTGATCTAAATTTTTTTTTAAAAAAACGTTATTATTCACAAAAAAATGTTGATCTCTGATTGATGAGATGTGATGAGGCTGACTTAATCTCAGATTCACTGGATTTATGTAACAGTAAGACAGAGGAACGTAAGTCTGAGCCCACATACAGTGTTTTTGTTCCTACGTGCTGTTGTAAAGACTCCTGTTGTCTGCTGTGTTCAGACTCAAGTCATGTCTGTGATGCCACATTCAGGACATTCAGTGTCCTTTTTTAACAGAAGACCGTTGCTAGAAGCTGCAGCTAGACTGCAGAAGTATTAGTTTTGTTTTTGAGGATAGAACAATTCAAAATACCATTTATTTATTTTGGTTTACCATTTAATGTCAAGACATTTATGTTATTGTATTCCGATGCACTTTCTAAATAATGAAAATATTTAGTTAATATTTGTTTGACTGCATGTATTCATTGATGAACAAGTAGCCATGTGCAGTAATATAGAAAATGTATGATGCAACGCATTGTTATGCATCGTGATATCGAATCGAATCGTTGACAGAATAATCGTAATCGAATCGTGAGACCAGTGAAGATGCACTGTCCTACAATCAAGTAACACTGTACTGTATAAAAAGACTCACATCTTAAAGGTCCCCTATTATGCAAAATCCACTTGTCTTTTATATATATATATATATATATATATTATATATATTTATATTGATGTGTCCGCAACTTAAAACAACTGTCTTAAAACGAGCGGGTGGGTTTGGACACCTGACAACATCCTCACCTGGCCGAAAGCCACAGTCATAACTTAAGTAAATGACTGAAGGTGTTAGCAGTTTGATGTATCGAACAGTGTAGAGAGTATACATTTAATGGCAGTGCATTTGTGATCTTTTCAATTGAGAAGAAAAAGAAAAAACAATTAGCTTTTTCTTACCTTTTTAATTTAGTGCTTAACTAAAAAATATAAAATTAAATAATGACCACAGACCAAATTTGAATACATTTTTTGGGTCCCAATTGTGCAATTGTGACACATTTTTGTGTGAACATTGAACTTGTATTAGAAACAGGAGTGAAAATGTTGCCATGGAAACATCGTGTCGGAATGTGTTCCTTTACATTTTAGGAAATTACGTTTGTGGAATGAATTATTCAGAGTTAAGTTTACTTAGTTGTTGTAGCTATGGATGTAACAATTCTTGCTATATCACTTTTTTACAACATAAATCTTAAAAGTTGGAGGATTGTCAGGCAAGTTCTGAAACACTGACGTTGTCCCAGATCAAGCATACAGGTAGTTGTGTGCTTCTAATTAAGCCTTTGGTTTTTATTTATATGTCAGAGGCACCAGCATGTTAATTGTGTCACTTTGCAGCATTCTCTCAAATAAATTGGCCCTTTGTTTGAATACCTCATCATTACTATACTGGTGTTTCTCTAAAACTTTAGGCCCTATGAAGGAGAAGGATCTGATGCCAGGCACAGTGTTTCCAGTGATGGGCACACTGCTCTTCTTCCTGCCTGAACGCTACAGAGAAAAGCTTTGCTGTGTAACTCCTCTGCCCAATCCACATAAGGTAACCTCACATTTACACTCAAGTGTTTTCTCTGTTTGTTAACTGTAAGCTGTACTTTTAATAATGCTTAATCATTGTTGGTCAGGCCAAAGAAAGAAAAACCTTGCCTTATCAGAGGGCCAAGAAAGATGGCAACAAAGCAGCTCAATGCAAAGAGGATACCGTCACAGAGGACAAAGAGACGGAGAGTGACAGAGCACAAACAGAGCAGGAAGACTTGGAAATAAGGATGGCTCTGCCCTCATGTCAGCTGACCACTCATATGGTTCAGGAGACGGCCTTATGATACTTTCTTCTTATAACAGGTGTACACTTTCAGATATGTGTTTGTGAGAAAAAAGTTATATGTGTGCAGTTTGAAGATAAGAGTGATTCACTCTCTTGCACAATGAGCTGTTCCAAAGTGATTCTGTTTGACAAAAAATCAGGTAGTTAATAGATAATTATGTAAATTATGTTAACAAGTTGTGTTATTTTCATAGTGAAAATGGAGCCTTTAAAATCTCAATAAGTGTGGTCTTGTGTCTTTACATGCATTGGTTCAATGTAATTAGTTTCCTTCTAGCTGCTTTAGTGTGGACAAAAGCAAAGGTATGTATGAATGTGAATATGTACTGTATATGTGTGTGTATAAATATATATATACACACATATATATATATATATGGCACTCTGGCACCATGAGACACCATCTTTGCTCGGATCTTAACACACAGCTTTGCTATATATATATATATATGTATATTATATATATATATATATAGCAGTAAAAAGGAGGTTGAGATGATCTTGTTGAGAATAAGATGTGTGCTTAAAAAATTATTTTAGATTGGTTCCTAGTTGCTCTAATACATTACTTGCCATAATGTCATTGGTAAATCCTTGGCATAATGCTTGGCCAGTACAAATAATTCACATTCATTGACATAACCAAGACCAATATGCTGCCCATTAAATGAATTAGGAAAGTCATGCCATCTATGAGAAAGGAGCAGTATGTTATACATAACAATGTAAAGCATCAAAACTCAAGTTTAATTTTTAAAATACAGTACACAGTTTGTGTTCAGTCACAGTAATCATGTCTCCAGCAGTCATGACTGTCAGGATAGGTTGACTCCATGTTCTCGGATGAGCTATAAGGTGTCTGCTTAGTATTATCTCAATAAGTTCTACTGTAGGATGACTATCAACACACGGAACCACATGTGTTTAAACATTTTTGTTGGTGCCTTTCTGTTCATACTTCAGGTTGTTGTCTGTGCCAGTATGTGATTCATTTGCTTAATTGTTTCACTGTTATCATGTTTTTTGGAATCACAGAATTCTTGACCGACCCCTTTTTAGCATTTTAGTTATCCATTTTTATTGTATTAGAAGATAGGTGATGTTTTGAGTCAGCCATGTGGCTTACTATGTTCAGTGCCAAACCATTGTCACATGTTTCCAAAGAGTAGTCTTCAGTTCATGGAAAGTCCATATGAAATGCAATAATACAAATGTTCTCCTACATTTAGACAGTTGCGTTGGTCTACCAATATACATTGCTGGAGTTGCAATTGTATGTGAAGTAAATGGCAGACCCAGTGTAGCACTTTAAACATGTCTGTACAATCATACTCGGAAATACCTCCATTATTTAAAGCATATAGAAGATGGATTACTTTAAACTATTGTTTTGTTTTTAACCAACAGAAAATATATTTCAGATCTTTTGCATATTTTTGTAATTTGTATAAATCAGAATCATAATACAATATAATATAAAGCAACATTTCAGAAGTTAAAATATGGAATTCTATATGCAAGAACCATGACATTTTCCTTTTTTTGAATGTCAGGTAGAAATGTGACATTGCCTTAGACATTATTTGACACAGGGGGAATGTTTTTCAGTGCTACATCCCATATGCTGACCTTCACAATCACGTTTCAAGACATTTTATTGGTTCTCAGTTTTTATTAACATGTTTTCAAGGACATGCAAATGTGTAATGTATTCATGATGCATAGAGTTGAATCCTTTTCCTTCATACCTGAAATTACTTGAAGTGTGTGCCTTTAATTATACCCAGATAAAACCGCTTTATAATGTAGGGTAACATCATTTAAGTGCAGACATTAGTATTGATATTATTGCTGAAGATGTATTTTCTAAACCTAGAATGGGTGGAACACTGTGATACTAATTTACACCAACACACACACTTAAGACAGTCTTGATATTCCAACCGAAGCCAGCAGTTTTTTTAATTAACAGTATTATTCTGATTTTAATTTCACCATTATTACGTTTTCATTCTCTCTAACAATGAATTAGTTTGGACTGCAAAATTAAATGATTTTGTATACAATTTATAAAAGAAAGAAATCACACTTTGTAAGTTTTATAATTTGCAACAATAAATATTGTTTTTAACAATATTTATTATGTTTGTTCTCCCAACCACAAGAATTCTCTCTATTATGCATTCCAAAAAAAAAAAAAAAAAAACCCAAAGCATTGACGTCAAGATGACTCCACTGCTTTGGCTGTGCCTTCATTTTCTAAATGTTATTTCTTGTGTCCTGATTTAGTTTCCATAAATTAACATGATATTGGCATGAATATCAGCTCACTTCCAAACGTCTGTGGAGGAGTGGACCAAGTCCAGACAAATAAGTGAATGATAAAGATGTATTCGCCCTTTGTCATGAGACAAAAAATATGTATAATTTAATCTGCTGACATGTTTCATAGTTGTTTGGATGTATGACTAATAGATGTATACGTTTGATGTACTTGAGTTGGGATGATATTAAAAAAATGAAAAATTCAGTTACTATTTTGTGTACATTTTGTGCATATCCCCACCTAGTGAATGTCATTATAAAGGCTCCCAAATGCACCAAGAACACATAAATGGCATTTTTTTTGTGCGATAGGAGCTCTATCCTTGCATTGACATATTTTGGACTCATCTTTGGGTTTGATACCTGATCGCTGATACCGCCATATCAGATGATCAAGGGTCAAGAACTGTAACCAGACTCAAGGCTCTGGTAGCTCAACGCCAAACGAGGCAATACATGGTCTCAGTTATTTGAGAAAATGTTTAACACTATAAAATAAATCATATTAATAAGTAGCCAAAATGGCATTCAAATGTCTTTCAGAATCTATTAGTATTCATTAAATGTGGTGGGGCGGATGTGGCTCAGAAGGTAAAGTTGTTGTCCACCAATCGCACGGTTGATTGTTCGATCCCTTGCTCCTGTGGTCTTCAAAGTGGTCTTTGGCAAGTTACCCAACCCCAAATTGTTCGTGTTGCAGAGATCACAGTTTGTTAAAGTGTATAGCTGCTGAAAAACGAAGCAAGGCACCTTGTATGGCAACATAATGCCACCAATGTACATGTAATTCTGTGTGTCAATGATGAATGATGACTTGTGTTTTGAAAGCGCAAAGACTTGGAAAGCTGTATATAAATTCTGTCAATTCCCCATTACCATTTTAAATAATCATTTCATTGGCATTAAATCATCTTAAATGTCATGTCATGCTTTTCCGGTTATTACCCGTCCCCTTGTGTGTTATGAAGGTTTTTATGCATGTAAACGGTCTGCAGAGTCACACACCCTCACAATACACCCTGTAGCGAGTACAACTCTAACACAGAAAAAACCTGTCTCTGCTGCCCCAGAACGCCTCGTTGGACATTTCTCTTTTTCCATTGTTTTCTTCCTGGGTTCTCTGACGTGTGAACACCCAGATCAACAACAAATGACCGGATTGGCCCAAATGGACCAATCCGCGGAGCACCTCACACACCAGGATCCCTTGGCTAACTAACAGGGAGTCCCCATTGACTTGCATAGAGCTCCCTGAACGCTGGTAATAGAGGAGTTGGGATAGTGGAGAAATGCTCTCTGCAGACCCATTCTCACAGCGTTATAAACCTTTTTCTTACTCAATATCAAGCCACACTAATGGCGCATTTACACTACAGCATGGAGCTCGCTCTAAGCGTGCCGTGCCTGGCCCATTTTCCACTTGGCGTAGTTCCGGCTAGTGGGTACTTTTTCACAGTTTTTCTGGCCCCATAAAATCGAGGTTCTTTCCGGGCCAACAACCAGGCTGAGTCGGGCTGAGTATGCTAAACTAGAGAGAGAATCGCTGGCAAGGGGGCTACAACTACAACAAAATGAACATATTTGACCGTGATTTAATTGTAATACACGTTTCAAAATGATGCCGAAGTAACAAGATACTGATACTGGTTAGTAAAAACCATGAATTAATGCTTTGACAAGTCTGCAGACAGACGGCAGGCGAAAAACCTAAGCTAACGCAGTATATGCTCCGATCGTCCACACTCACAACAACGGCCTATACAGACATAAATAACCAGCGACTGTATTCACCATGACACAGACAGTCTGTGGTTTGTACTTGTTTAACTTGTGTCTAGTTTCTGAACAGATATGAGGAGCTGTGATCTCTGAGGGCTAACAGCTAACGGCTGTGTTGTTTTTCTGTGGTTCTCATTGAAGATTACGTCACGGCTCCGCCTACACTGCGTTACTATAGTTACTGCCCCAGCTACTAAACTGCAATGGAAACGCAGCATAAAGTGAGCCAGTCCTAACAAGGCCTAACGATAGGGTGACCAGACGTCCGCGTTTTCCGGGGACAGTCCCCGTTTGTATTGGCCTGTCCCCGGTTGAAACTGTCCCCGGAAATGTCCCCGTTTTTTTAATATACATTAAAATCACATAGCAAGGTGAAATAAAACGTTTCATGTCAGGAAACACTGGGTAAACAGACTGTGGTCAAGCCAGCCCCCACTTCGGAAAAAACAGTCAAGCCAGCCTGCACGTTGTATTGCGGTGCGTGAATATCCTATGGATTACGGTAGAGGCCTGTAAAAACTGCCTTCAAAATAAAAGCGTTTACTCGGTCAATAACAAATATACCTAAAAAACACACCACACATATTCATATATACTGGAGCTTAAATTAAGAAATATGTACTATATAATGTGATTGTAACCGATGTATAACTTCACTTGTTTATATTTCAGTAAAATAATTTTTGGCCATACTTTATTTGTAAAACTTGTCACTGTCACATGATCAATAATAATTTAAAACAAACTACGTATAACTACCACATTATAACTGAGTGAATGTAAAATGTAAGTAGGCTACACATACATATATGAAGACATATCTGACATTTCCACTGGGTGACTAATTTCAATTGATGTTGACACCATCTCACAACACTCCTAAAATAACATTACTTTCTGAAGCACAATTTAAAATGTATGCTGTTTAAAATCTCAAATTAGATCTATGTCCATCTATATTTTGATTATTATTTAATGGAAAACCGTCCATAATCAAAGAGTCACTCAAAGTCAATCAAATACTTATGTCACTTCAGGGTGATAGCAGGACACCCCATCTAGTCACACAGAGAGAATCTGGACAATCTGATGTACAGTTTCTAAATAAAAGACCTTTGAAGTCTCATATATGAGCTATCTTCCTTCTGTTTGTATCCAACAGTTCAAATGTTCGAATTACATTAAACCAGAATTGTCCCCCTTTTTTCTTTAACAGTGAAGAAAATTGGATATGTTAATGATATATTGACCGCAAAACTCAAAATGTCCCCGGTTTTCATTTTGAAAATCTGGTCACCTTACCTAACGAGGCCTAGCCATACCGAGCGACGCCCTGTAGTGGAAATGCGCCATTATTGTTTTTATTTCGGCTGTGAGTGTTTGTGTGTGCTCAGGATGAGTTTTGTTTGTTCTCGCTGTATCGCCGACCCGGAAACCTGTCCGCTCCTCGCAGCAGCTCGCAACGAGCCTCGCAACGTCCCGACCAATCAGAGCACACTGGGCTCATAGGGAGGGGGGGGGGGGGGGGGGGGGGGGGGGCAGGAGCTCCGACAAGCCGTTTAGGACAGAGTGAATACCTGGTGAATACACATACCAGTGGCGGCCGGCCCATAGGGGTGCTAGGGGGGCCGCCCCCCCCCCCTCTTCCCACATTAAAAATAAATAAATATATATTTAAAAAATATATTTTATATTTTTATTTTTAATAAACAAGGTAAATATTATATAATTGCTATCAGTAAAATGTATAATCTACAATACAATCTCGTTTAAAATTGTGTTACGATGTCTAAAGTTACTGATAAGTCACATGTTTCCTGCCTGGCCTTGCCCGTGTATCATTACCCTCTCTCATCTGTGCGCTATGCACTGCGAGACGAGAGTGCAGCAAGTGCAGCAGAAGCCAACTGTTGCTATCTTTAAACTATGCCGCCGAAACATAATTTCAGCCAATCAGCGTCGTCAAATCTGATGGTCACAGGGCGCCTATGTCAGCGCCCGGTGCAGTCTGTGAGTTGTTTGGACTCGTATCAAAGGAGACAAAACAGGAAGCTGTCATACACTCTGGAAGCTATCATTAGCAGCTAATATGAAAACTAAGTTTTTTCAAAGTGACAGACACATTGGATTAACCTATGGATTAACCTTCAGCCGCGTTTTTCTCGTTTTTGATCAGAATAACAGCAAAAGGTGAGCATATCTCCGTGTTTTGCTACCTAAAGCTACGTCGTGTGATGTCTGTATTTGCTTTTGTAAACATATTGTAAACACCCACCCCTCCCACATGCCCGGAGAACACTGGCTAGCAGTGACTTTAGAGGAAGAGGAAGGGGTTGGAACTTTTTTTGATTCTTTCGGATTTCCCCCCCCCGATTTCAGTCATTACCCGAAAAGCATCCTACATTTTCTAGAAAAACAATGTAAAACTATTGTATACCATAACCAGCAACTTCAGAATGTCATGTCTACAGCCTGTGGTCAACACTGTGTTTTTTATCTATGCAAAAGAGCGTCCGGGTTGTCTTACGAAAATGTGTTATCTCTGTATCAAGATGATGTGGTAACAAATGATGCTGCTGTAACGAATTTTGTGAAAAAATACCAACGGGGTGAGAGACGTCATAAAGACACTCATTTTAACCACAGTGTTTGTTCTCTACAAATGTTTAAAGATTGTTATAAAATGTAGAAATAAAAAAGGTCTGAAGACAAAATTAATTCAGGTGACTCTGTCTTTATTAGGAAAATAAAATATATAATACAACTTTAAGAGGTTAAATGTAACCATCTTGGACTTAATATTCTGTCCTTCCTTATCCTTTTCTTCTTAAGCAGGGCACTCAGAGGTTCTCCCTCCTCTGTGGTGTCTGGCCCCCCTGCCACCCCCCATCGGGGGGTCGTAGGAGATGATTTACTAATCCTTCTTCTTTTTTTGGGTATATTTTCTCCATTTGGCTCGCCCTCTTTGATTATACGATATTGTTCACGAGCGTGCAGGTTTTGAAAAGCTGATAAAGGAATGTTGAGCTCATTCAGACTATTTAAAAAACTCCGCCAGCCTTTAGGTTCCCGGGCATTTGTTTTATACGAACAGGATAAATGTTTAAATAAATCTAACATGTGTGAACCTTTTACAGCTGTCCCTTTTTCTACAAATTCCCCGCGGGTGTCCATCCAGCTGTACTCGTGATTAATTTACTCATAATGTACTCGGCATTCTTACGGCTGCGCGCAGGAATGTTATGAAGTACCTCGTTCTTTATTTTATCATCGGACGCGCCATCCTTTTCTTCTCCTTTTACCAACCCTGTGTTAAAGTAATATGTCGTTCCTCATTCCCGTCTTGTTTGAGTAAGGTGAGATATCTCTGTAGCAAGGTGTTGTATTTTCTTATTTTTTCATAAGGGGTTAATCCTGTTTCGTTTAACACTGCTCTCATTTTTTCATCCAGAACATCTTCGGCAGTGCTTCTCATTGTTTCCTTACTATGGGGGGTAGTTACACCCGTCTGATTGTGTTGATTAAACTGGTGAGGTGATAACAAAAACATCTTTTGACTCATGATCGAGTGAGCCCTCCTAAAAGTTGTCCTAAAATGGGGATCACAGCCCCAAGCAGCGGCAAAAGAAAACCTCCAGATTGTTTTCTTAAGGCCGTGAATTTAGTTTTTAAGTTGGTCTTTTTATCGGCCAAGAGTTTGAAAATGTTCTTTTGTTTCTTGAGCTTCTTATACTGAGCGCCTGATAGTGGAATGTTACCCTTTAAAAGATTTAGAGACAGCTCACAGAGTGATTGAAGAAAATCCGTGGAGCAGTTCTTGAGAATATCCTTGCGCCTCGATGCCTTTGCGTTACACAAAGCCTTCAGCAGAGGCATGTTTATTTTTAAACGGGCCGACATACTGTTTCAAGTTTTCGTTTTTGGTACATAAACAACTGGCCACTGATTAGGTAGTGCTCCCGATCTAAGTCTGTAGATGTCTGGACAGCTGGGGGTCATGTCTACGATTAAATAACCGTGAGGTTCCGTTGTAGCGTCTTCAAAACTTTGTAGGAAAAATGATTTATTACCCGGGTGTATTTGTTGAGCAAGTATGTTCATCTGTAATCTGTCTCTGGGGTTTTTAAACAAGACCATGTAATTAGTATTCAAACTAATGGTACGACTGTTTTTCCCCTGATGAAAAACATTTTGGGTAAGCATGATAACACTCATATTTCTGTGATGACGGTATTGGGTGAAAAGTCTGACTACTTCAGGATGCTCCGAGGCCTGAAATATAACATCGTCCAATATAATCAAATGACTTTGATCAAAAGGAAATAGAGATTAATCTTGAAATGATTCAGGCAAATCTTTGATGAACTTTATATTTGTATTCTTTTCCTGCAGTTCAGCATACATGGGCTGGAAAGAAGTATAAATCCACACAATATTTTGAGGCTGTACATCCATTACATGAATACAATTTTGCAATACATTCTTGACAAAAAAGGTTTTTCCGCACCCACTGGGGCCCACGACTAAACAAGAAAAAGGAACTCGTAGTCGGGGCTCAAAATCAATTTGACGGGGTGAAAACATTTTGTCTCAATACCCAAAAGGCAAAGTATTTCCTCCGTCTAGCAGACGTCTCTTATCAAACACAACTCGGAACTTTTTGGTGAATGACACATTTCTCAAAACGAAACCCTTTTTATTCCGTACAATGTTGTAGTGTTGGGCCTGAAGACACCTCCCCCTCTCAGAGTTTTGAACGTAGCTTTCCACCAGATCTGTCAGACTGTCAAAGTTCACTCGTTCACAACATTTGTGCGTTTGTGTAATGCCTTTCACACGCATCACCACCTTTTTTTGATTTTTGGTCTGATAGGCATAACTTTTAGGGCCTGCTGAAACAAACTCTGCAATTGTGTCGCCCCCCAGTTCGTCTGTCAGATCCCCCAGATAAACCCCCATGGGCAGTGGAGTCTCACCCGGTCTCGTCACATATATGATACTGTCTGTGTCGTAGTAGAAGACTCTGTGCTGTAATTCTCCAATTCACTGTACAGTTTCAGCCTGGCATACGCAGTGGTAAATGCTGCTACTATAATTATATTTTTATTTAAATGTAGGCTACATTTTACACCAAAACGGAACACAAAAGCAGGACCAACCATCATTGAATTCCTTGACTAACAAGAGAAAGATTCATTCATTTAAATAAATATTTAACAACAAATGGGCCGGTTCTAAGGGTTTATTCAATTAAGCCCGATGAGAGGAGATACAGCTGCGCACATGTCATCATTAACAGACGTCGTTTAAGAGTGACGTTTGAGTGAACGAGGACATCCCAATTAATACCTGAGGACTCCTCTGTCCTCGTGTCCCTCGCTCGCAATTTACGGAGGCGGAGCTAAGACGCAAGGAAGGGACGCGAGTGAGGGAAAGGAGGAGTCGAGGAGGGGTATTGGGATGAGGCTAACGTGTTGAGACTTCTGTCTCACCTGCACCATACAGGTTGGTAAACTGTGCATAAATCACAATGAATCCCCCATAAGGTTTGCGTAAATAATATGTAACGGCCCGCTAACGGTTAAAGACTTTGTAGCGCTGTTTACATGTGTAAAACTGTTAAATAATGTGTGTGTATTAGCCTAGCTTCCCCGGTACGGCGCCATTTTGGGGACAACGTGATCTGACGCAGTAAGGATACAAGTTTGTCAGTATATCTGAAGGCTCCCGCAAACATACATGTATAATGATTGTGAATTTGTAATAAATATGTACTTTGTAAGGGTTATAAGTTAGTTACTGTTGGTAAAACAGTAAGGTTGTTTGTTACACTTAAATATGTTTCAGTAATGCATTTTAGTGACCTGCCATTAATAGAGAACCGCAGTGACGCATCGTAAAACCCGGAAGTAAACTTCTTCCGGTTCCTTCGTGAAAAACGCAATGCAAATTCTCCATAGGATTTTGGAAAATAGCTGGATAATCTCCACATGTCTATCCTACTTTTATAATTTTTGAATCATAAATCTAGTCGCCAAAAGCGAAATGCTAACGTTATGCTATAAACGAACTACAAGCCAGTACAGCAGCAGGGTCGCACGACTTCAACGTCACGCCAACTTAAGATCGTTTCAACTGACTTGCACTGAAACTGCACTTTGAACACTTTAAATATATTAACATTTTAAACTGTATACCCCGTTTATCTAGGCCCTTTTTGTTTTGTTTTATGTATACATGTCACACTGTGGGAAACGATATTTCTGGATGTATAACACATGTAGAATTTTTTACAATAAAGCTGACTTTGACTTCCGCGTGCTTGCATATTTTAACAAAGCTTTTCATTTTAGCCACACTGAATTTAACTAGAAGTCATGGCTGTGTCAATTACCAGTCTGATATCATTTTACAAAGATGACAAGAAGAGTGTAGATAGAGGAGAGAACCACTACAAGTCAGGACACGTACAGCAGTGTAGCCTAGATGAAGGTGTGCTTACCGTTGTTGTCAGGGCTAGCATGAGGGACAAGGTTTATAGTGTCGGTGAGTAGTGATAGCAAGAATACCGTTAACCTAGAGTTAATTTATTCACATTAATTCCCATCAACAAATCCATTTTATGTGTCACATGACATCTTTATTAGGCAAGGCAAGTTTATTTATATAGCACTTTTCAACACAAGGCAATTCAAAGTGCTTTACAAAAAATGAAAGACATTAAGAAAATGGCATTTAAAATCAGTCATTAAAAATAAAAGCTAATAAAATAAACATTAAAAGAAAAAATACATGGATAAAAGTTACAGTGCAGTCAATTAAACATTAAAAGAAAAAAGTACATGGATAAAAGTTACAGTGCAGTCTAAGATGTGAATAGTTCAATTAAACCAGCGACAAAAAGAAAAGTCTTCAGCCTGGATTTAAAAGTAGTCAGAGTTGCAGCGGACCTGCAGGTTTCTGGGAGTTTGTTCCAGATATTTGGAGCATAATAACTGAACGCTGCTTTACCATGTTTAGTTCTGACTCTGGGGACAGAAAGCTGACCAGTCCCTGAAGACCTGAGAGATCTGGATGGTTCATAATTTAGCAGGAGGTCAGAAATGTATGTTGGGCCTAAAACATTCAGTGCTTTATAAACCAGCAGCAGTATTTTGAAATCTATTCTTTGACACACAGGAAGCCAGTGTAAAGACTTCAGAACAGGAGTGATGTGATCCACTTTCTTAGTGTTAGTGAGGACTCGAGCAGCGGCGTTCTGAATCAGCTGCAGCTTTCTAATAGATTTTTTAGTGAGACCTGTGAAGACACCATTACAGTAGTCGAGTCTACTGAAGATAAAAGCATGGACAAGTTTTTCCAAATCCTGCTGTGACATTAGTCTTTTAATCTTAGATATATTCTTTAGGTGATAGTAGGCTGATTTAGTAACTGTTTTAATGTGACTGTTGAAACTCAGGTCAGAGTCCATGACTACACCTAGATTTCTGGCTTTATCTGTTGTTTTGAACATTGCAGACTGAAGCTCAGCGCTAACTTTTATACGTTCTGACTTGGCTCCAAAAACCATTACCTCAGTTTTATCTTTGTTTAATTGGAGAAAGTTCTGACACATCCAGTCATTGATTTGTTCAATGCACTTACTCAGTGTTTGAATTGGAGCATAGTCTCCTGGTGAAATGGTTACGTAAATGTGTGTGTCATCTGCATAGCTATGGTAACTTATTTTGTTATTCTTCATTATCTGAGCCAGTGGTAGCATGTAGATGTTAAAGAGAAGAGGCCCCAAGATTACAAATATTACACACCAGAAAACACAGAAATATCCATGAAATAAACATACAGTAGGCTATAAACAATTAAAGGGATAATTGGGAAGGCATTACAAATGTAAAATATATTTAAAATAATAAAACAATCCCACCACCACAGGTATCTACAGGAGAAGAGGGAGTTCTCTCCACAAAATGTGAATGCCCACGTGGAGAATGGAAATGCAGTTATGCGGCTGCATTAGCCATCTTTGCCATCCACAATTTCAGCTGCACTGACACCCCCTGTCAGTGGAAGAAGCCAAAGGCAGCTAAACGTACGCATTCAGTGGAGGAGCTATTTCCTCCAACCAATAACTCATTCAACCCGCTGACAAGAGAGCCCACCTCCGAAGATCGTGACTGGCTGAGGGACAGACTCGGGGGCAGGTTCTCAGGAATTTCTTGGCTTCTCTCCCCCGAGCCAGAAGAGGAACACTACAGCTTGGAAACACTTACTGTTCCTGAAATTCTTAAATCTGTTGGGCATCAGGGACCTGAGGCAATTGTGGCAAGCATGGCATTGTCTGAGGAGCAACAGAGGGCAATTCAGGTGGCTACCACTGGTCAGTGAACCAACCCAAACTGGCATTTGTTCAGGAAAGGAAGGTTGACTGCCAGCAACTTTGGAGCTGTCCTGAGGTCAAAGCGTGTGACTGCTTCCCTTAGTGCCAGGGTGCTAGGGCAACAACAGGCCTTTGATGGTGTTTTGTCTGTACAGTGGGGGACTATTGTAGTGGACATTTTTATTATATTCCTTATATGTTCAAAGTAACCAAATGCTTCTCATTTGGTTAGATGTGCTGTTTGCCTCTAGTTACTCTACTTCAAGGCCACAGCTGCTATTATGAAAGACTCACACATAGTCACAGGAGAACTTGCCTTTCCTGAGATCTACAGCTCAAGGACATGTGTCTAATAACAATGTGACCGTGTGAAGACAGATTTCTGACCTTCCCACCCTTTCCTCAATATAAGCTTTGTTACCATATTAAACTGTGCACACTCGCGCAGACTATCCTATACTCTGTGAGACCTGTGTCTATATTTTATTGTATCTGATGTTTGTTCGAATAAACATCACCAGAAAGACAACTCTGTCTGATTCACCATTTATTTGTTTTCTGACTTGTACTCTACAGTATTGGGGTTTTTAGATTTCCATAACACTATGAATGAATGTGAGGGTGTCAGGGCATTCACCACTGCAACCCAGATGCAGGTCCATGAGTCAGGTTTGTGGCTCTCCCAATCAGGAGTGTTGGGGGCATCTCCAGATGGTCTGGTAGGGTCTTCCGCTGTGCTGGAGGTAAAGTGTCCCTATGGAGCCAGGGAAATGACAATTAGTGAAGCATTGCAAATCAAGGGCTTCTGTGTCAGTAAGGAGGGAGAAACATTCAGCCTGCGTGAGGAGCATCCTTACTGGCACCAAGTGCAAGGTCAGCTTCACCTCACTGCAAGAAAGAAGAAGAAATTGTGAATCGTTTTTAATTTACATTTACTCGCCTTTGCAATGTTGTGGTTGTTAGAGTGTTTTGTTAACTGTGATGGTTATTCTCGCGTCCAGGAAAGAGAAGCTTAAAAAGGAGACTAAATGGAGTCTCTGAGATGTTTTCAAATTGGTACTTTAATTAATAAAAAGCGTGGTAAAGTCACAAACAGGATATTTGTCCGTTGGAGAGAAAGTCTGCAGCTTCCTCTCCAGGTGCCGGCCGTGCAGAAGAGACCGTACAAGCATTCGTCCTTCCCGCTTCCTCGCTGTTCGCTCCTCCTCTCTGTGAGCTGTAGTGACGTAAGGGACTTCCCCCTCTCGTTCGTCTGTGTCCGATATCACGTTAAACAGAGGATTTCGACATTTTACATTCATTGATTACTTCCACATGCCTTTTCTCCTCCTTATCTCTTTCATAACTTTATATGTAATACATGTTAACGGCGTCAATAGCCACTTTAATGATACTAATGGGAGGTAGTCCCGGATGTCGTCATGAAGGATTTTCAGAATAAAAGCTTAACAACTGGACGCACAAGAACTTCTGGTTTTTCAGTATAAAACAGCATTTAAACTGACGGTATGTTTAGGGTACATTATGCTATCAAAACATTGATTTTAATTTCTAACATTCCCTCCTTACACACCTAAAAGGTGTGTATAATACTGAAATCAATGAGTTCTTCATCTAAACTCTGCATAATACATAACTCATATCAAAAACATACAATCAAAATGGAATGGTTCGAATAGCCTCAATTTTACAAAAATACTTTGACTGTGTTCAAACAAAAAGTTTTCCCTTTTGCATAACTTCTAGTGTTAACATTCAATATGGTTCTTCAAAATAGCAGCAATGACTTGGTATCAGAACATTTCTTCCTCCCTCCTTTCACAGAAACCGTTCCCATACCACGCTCAGTGTTAAGGCACTTGTTTTTACAAAGTGAAAAGAAACGACCCATTTCAGAATCGCAATGATTTATAAAACATGGGATCCATCATATTAGAACAGTGCAAAATAATAAAAATGAAATAAACTATCTTGGACCAGTGTAATGTAATAATACAAATATACCATCTTGGAATAGTATATTATAAATTGAAATGGATTCACTCCTTTTTAGCATTTTATTTTGCTCACTTCTTCACATGATCTCATCATTTAAAGAATCACATTGGCTGGACATTCATTGAACAACCTGGTCTCTGAACATCCATATCATTTAACATCATTCAAACTAACTCATCATTTTCATTCATCTGTATACAGGGGTGGATCGTCCTGTTCTACTAGCATTTGTAGCTGTCCCCCATGAGAAATGTACCCTCCCTCCTTTCATATCATTTAAGGTATGAAAGTAATATGTTCTCTAGAAGAGGCCGTTGTAATCAATCGGTATTTTAGGACATGGAATTAGTGCAACATCTAGGCCTCCCCTGGGCGCCCCTATGCTATTCTTGTACCCTGGAGCCTAAACTCCCCCTGGGACTGGTCTCTTAGCCCTACTGGCTTTGGGGTGGTCTGTTCTAATACAGTGATAAAGTCCCTGAAATGGTGTGAAAACCGGTGGAATATCAATAACTCATTATACTAATTTATTTTCATTTCTGGTCTACTTAAATAACTATGCTAACCTCCTTAACAGTGTGTGGAACCTTGGGTGCTTTAACAAGGACTTTAAAAACAGAAGTCATTTCATTAATGGTTTGTAGTTCAATTCAGGAATTTTCACTCATGGCAGATATGTTTCTCCTTTTAAATAACATCTCTAAATGTCAGGTCATCACTGATTAAATGGATGAGCATTAGGAGGTGGTGGCACTTGTCTTTTAAAACTCATACTCTGGTGCCGTGCGCTCCCTCTGAAGCTGCAAGTAAGATTTAAAACATCTGCAGGGTGGGTTGAGCAACCCTTCTCCCTGAACGATATTTGTTGTTGAAAATATGCACCATTAAAATGAGTGATCCAAGGCCCCGCATGTATTACTCCCAATTATACTAGTTTTTCCAAATTAAAATCTTCAATCGCTCTTTGCCTAGTGTCTTTTTAAAACTCTACATCTTGGACGACAACCAAATGTTGTTTCCACCTTAACAGTTCTCCTATGGTCATAACCATGCTACAATGGTGAAACTAATACTCTAGATTGGAATACTTTCTTTGGCTCTACCTTTAACATTTTCCATTCAAATAAAGATTTGCCTGCTATCTATATTGTAACAAATTAAATCTTCCCCAAATTCTCACATGAATAAGAATCTCTATAAGAATAATTTGTTTATATTATGAAAAGATTGAATAATATGTTCTACCCTCAGTGTGTTTTAGGATTATTTTCTAATAAGTGTGTTTATGTGTAAACTCACTCACTCCTGTGTTCCTTCTCTCCCCCTCTGGTCGTCAAGCCACAACCCCCTCAGGTTCTGCTGGCCCATGCCAACTCCTCTGGTTCTGTCTTCTCCTCCATCCTGTCTTCTCCTCAGTCCATCCGCACTTGGATCTTCCCGCTGTAATTATTTTCAGTGGCCCAACTGCTTTGCATTTCATCTCCTCCTTTTCAGTCTCTTGGCTGTTGCATGGAGTGGTGTATTCTGCTCTCATGTCCCACACTCTGCTATTGTGCCAAATCTCGTGGCTCAGTTTGGAACTTCATGTCCTGTTTGAGGGACCGATGAGAGTTTGCCTCTGTCAGCATGCTGGTTTGGTTCTGGATGCCTCAGGTGGAGATGGTTCTGGATGCCTCAGGTCGTTGTTGGTTCAGCTCGGGTTGTCTGTCTGTTTGATGGAGGAGGAGGAGTCTCCTGTGGTGAGGTCATTTGTCTGAAGATGGGGTCGTAGCATTCTGACAGGCAGAGAGAGAGAGAGAGAAAGAGATCTTGGGCCGCATTACCTATAGTTAATTCTAACACACTGAGGTAAAACATATCCAATCCTTTCCACTCTATTTTCCTAATCTTACTATCTGTCTTAGATGTTAAATGTCATCTAAACCCAATTAATGTCTACTAATGGTTGTGCCATATCCCTAAACATTGTTTCCACCCACTGTTTACATGGCTACTCCAAATAACTCTTTCAGGAAACCATTTTCTTCTATAAATTAAAAATACCTACATGTTTCAAGCACCACATATTTCACACACGATAAAAGAACGTCCCCATATTTTCTCCATTATTTTAAATCTCACTGTTATTTAGAACATAAGTAACTTTTGTGACTGAACATATCTGCAATGTCGCCACATTCTGCTGGGGAATTTTGTTCATAGAGTTTGTACGTACAAAGCTGTACTTGTGGGTTAGTAGCCTGTTTCTACTGTAATCATTTTTCAATAATTGTGCTCAGGTCACCGGTTGGTTGTCCATAAACTTAACAGGGGGTGTTTCTGGCACAGACTAAAACATGGATCCAGTGTATTTTTAGATTCCCCTAATCTGTAAATTCCCATCACCTACATATCCCAATCACTTAAACCCATCTCATCATTTGATACAAGAACTGCATATATGGGGGGTGAATCATCTTGATTGTAATCTCCTCACCTTTGGGACCGAGTATTTCTAACTCCTCCTCTTGTTGCTCAGCTGATCTTTTGGCTCTGGGGATAAGTGAAACCCTCTGAAACACAGCTGGAGTTTTGTTAGTGATGTGAGCATTCTCTATGAGTGGACTAATGGATCCATGTCTTACTTGATATTGTACTCCCCATCCAACCAGAAAGGTGCCAAGTGTAATGAGCACAATCAACAATGCTATTCTGACTCTTATCCCTAGGGGACCCCACAATAGCTTTGGCTTTGTTCTTGACATCATCTCTATTTTCTCCCTTGGTGTCAGTTACAGAATTTAAATAATGAGTACTATAATAACGTTTACAAAAATTGGACTCTTTTTCAGATGTAAAACAAAAATAGGTTTTCACTTTAGTGTACTATCTATAACAATCTATAGACAATTCGTCTTTTGAGCTGTTTCTATCTTTATCTTATTTCTATTTATTGTTTTGTTCCAGCTCTGCCAAATCAGTCCTAACTCCCAATAATGTTCTGGAAGTTGCCAGTGAAGGATGACAATGTGTGAGGTGGTGTCAATTTGCTCCTTTTTCTTTACCTTTAAACCGGAGCGCGTGTGAAGTTCGTTACAACTTCTCACTGTTCCGTCCACCGGGGATCAGCTCACTGTCTTTTGTGAACTTTCACCCTCACCCAATCACCTGGCCGAACAGGAGTCTCTTCTGGTGTCTCGTCTGGTATCTCTGTAGCTTTCCTAGCCTGTGTAGACAAAACTTGGATAATATTACTCAGAGTTCTGACATATTCATTACTTCTATTCGTCTAATATCTAAAACTGGACCACTCCCTCCTTGGAGGAGGCCCAAGCGTCGGCATACCTTTTGTCGTTATGAGACCTATTATTAACTACATGTTATTATTTATTAACTACAACGTCACTGAAATCAATATATCTGTATAATCATGACACTCCCTCCTTTGAGCAGAACATGCTCAATTAATATTGCAATGATTACCCTATTCTGAACAGGACATGTAAAACCCATAACGTTGCATTAAATAAATATAACTTCTCCGTGTACCCATAAGGCGTACAAAATATCGTATGATGTTTGGCTTTCTGATGGTATAAAAACATATTCACTCAAATCTGCCATTAACACAAAAAATGGTTTACTTGTTGCAATAATGGCTTTTGTCCTGGTAATATGCATCATTGTTGCTGCGAAAAACAATACCCCTGGTGTCGCTAATGCGTCTCAATAATTCTAGGATTAGAGGATTGTTTGATACTGCTGAACAAAGATATGATAAAATAATATTTCTCTAAACTAGAGAAAAAATACGAACTATTCTCACAGAGGGTGACATGCATGAAGGGCTGGGGCCCCTCACTCAAAATGAGATAGTGCCTTACGCACTACATTATAAATCAGTAAAATTACTCAAGAATAAATAAATAAAAACTGATTCTTGAAACTGTTGTTAAAACCCTACAACTTCTTCATCCAGGCTCTCAATCAGTGTTATGTTATCTAATCTGCAGCTCATTGCCTTAAAACAGATACTTCAGACCAATTATAAAATTGTGTTTATGAGAAAAATGTAATCTGACTCCATAAATCACATAATTGTTTGACTAAAAAAACTACACTTCCACTAACATTAAATGAAGTTCCCCTTTAAACACAGCCCCGGTCTTCTGACGGGGTCTATCTATGTACTGGCTGGAAAATGTTGTGCCAGTCTCTGTCGCTCTGTCACTGTTCTCCCGCTAACAGTCACTCTCTAGTTCTGCTGGGTTCTTGTTGACTTCTTCACTGGTTTGAGACAAGCGACCCTATCGGACACCTCCCTTTGTAGCCAGACTTCACCACAGCAGAATCGAGTTTCTGTTTTTAGGTCTCAACAGCTCCACGTCAGGTGTATCACCGCCCCTTGAACTGCAGTCGGTGTAAACAGGAGGATTTGGTATGGATCCTCCATCTTGGGCGAGTACTAGGTTTCCGTCTTCATATTTTTTAGTGGAAACCCCATCGTCTTGACCTCACTAGCTGTGTGGACACAATAGTTTTCTGTGTGGGGGAACAACATCACTCGTAATCTCTATCCTTCTCATAATTACAAAAATAGTCTGCTAAATGTTCTACTATGTTTTAATCTTCTACTAATCTGTGGATGCTTTATGTGTAAATGCAATATGCTACTCACTATCTCTTTAAATAACATTCAACTTCTCCCTCCTGTGTTGACAGATATGGCTCAACGTAGCTGGGTTTCAAAATACCCTTGTGCTGAAGATGCATCACCTGGTGGTCTGGCCCTCTGAGCTTCCTCATTGTTGTGGTTGATACCAGGGTGTCAGTGGCATTTGGGTCATGTTTGACAATGCTGTTCTTCTTTGACATCTCTGGGACCCCCTGCCTCCGTTGTCATCATGGAAACCTCCTGGTTGTTGGTTCTGCTTCTGATTTTCTGGCACTATCTGAGATTTAACAGTTTGAGGTGTCTGCCCTGCATTCTCTGGTTCTTCCTGAGCTTGAATTGTTGGAGGTGTCTGCCCTGCCTTCTCTGGAAGTTTCCCCTCCTTGTCTTGTTCCTACAAGCTACGGTGTCTTTTGTTTTTTCTGCTATGTCTTCCCTCACTGGCAGGTCTGCTACTCGGACCACATTTATGCTGTGTGCCAATAGGCTGGCATATTCCAGATGGAGTATCAGACTTGTAACTCTTATAAATCTTTCTTCATCTTCACTCCATATAGTTCTTTTAATTGGAAAGGTTAAAGCATCTGATCAGATTATTACCCTTTGCTTGATATCTGCAGTTGAGCCTGGCCCTGCGTCTAGTCCCAGTTTAGTTTGTTTTGGTGACATGCTCTCTTCCTATTCGAATGAATATTATTAAGTTATCAAAGATTAAGCACCAATCCTCTGACTAGCACCGTCGTTCCTGATCAGTAATATCCTATGTCATCCGAACCTAACTTTAAATCTGGGCTTTTTAAGTTTTTTTTTCATTTTATAGATTTTTTTATTTTATTTTATTTTTTATTAAAAATAATAAAGTTTATTAAAAGATACAAATTATGCAAATTTTAAAATCTGAAATGATAAAATAAAAAAATTGTACAGTGTATGGTTTTGACTTTAAAATATGAAAATTAGAAATCTGGTGAAAATCTAAATCTACTGTGTACAGTGCATACCAAAGTGTATGAAATTATGTAAATGTCCTAACTTGTGTTAGCTTCAATACATTTGTTTGCTTATTTGAAAAAGTATTGTTTAAAGTTTCCTATCTTATAATTAGAAACCACTTGCAATTATATCCTGGCGATCAAGCATGTGTTTATTTATAACACTTCAAATTAAACTTCTATTGAGTGTTACCTCTATGTAATAATTATGTACTTCCAGCAGAGTGCGCTATTGTAATTTCCAGCTTAATCCACTAGGGATTACTGTTGCAAAACTAACCTCTATTTAACAAGAAAAGCTTATTTTTCTTCTTAAAAATGGAAATAGAATTACACTAGGTAAGAACACTACACTATGGTAAAAGAACACAGCACATAAACGCCAAAACACATTTGCAAACTGGAATATTTCAAACAAAACTTCAATTTATACTTGCAAGCAGAAAATAAACTTCTAAAATCAGATCCCCACAAATACCAAACTTCCCACGGTAAAATAACCTGTCTATTTTATAGTTCCAACTCTGCAAAGAAATATGATTTATCCTTCTCAAGATGGAGTGCCTAGCCTCATGTGAGTAGGACTGAGTACTTTCAAATTAGCATTTCACGAAATGGCGACTGCCATTGCTCATTGTAAACACGAGGACAAGACAAGATGGCAACTGATTTTCCAACCTTTGACCTGAAGAACAAAGGGATTTGAAAACACCTCGTGGCTCTCGGAGCGGAGTTGAAATAATGAGGGTGATCTTTTAATTCTAGAAAATCCAACACAAAACAACACTGCAGTTTAAAATAACATTTGAATGTAATTTACAATTATAAATGGGCCTCATACCCTTACGTCACAGCCTTCAACCTGTGTACGTAATGTTTTGACTTTAAGAGCCAGTATGGTTATCTCCTCTGTTTAAACACGCTATCATGGGACAAAGTAAGAAGCTAATCAAACACTATCAGAAGAATATCATCTATCTAACGCACGAATGTCGCATTTCTCGTCATAATCCACGCGCAATGTCTGTTTGAAAACAGAAAAAACAACCACTGAAAGCTTCTAACTTTTCAGGCCTTTTCCTCAAATAGGACTTTTTTAATAAGAAAGCCCCTTGCCATAATTAAAACACTCACTCAACTGTGTTCTTGTCTCAAACAGTCCCCACTGTTTAATGGCCTAAAACCATTCACGTTTAATTAAGACGTAACAAGAAACACTTTAAATGATTGCCATCATCACACAAATAACTTGTAAAAAGTAAAAACAGCCTCACACTGTCCTTAACACAAACACTCACTCCACTTTGTTCTTGTCTCAACCAGTCCCCACTGATTAATGGCCTAAAACCATTCACGTTTAAATTAAGACGTAACAGGAAACAATTTAAATGATTTACCTTTTGCCGACATGTAATAACAGACAAACGAATAGCATGCAGGGTTAAATATAAGAAAAATAAATTTGAACTCACCCTGCTTGTGAAAATGCAACGCCACGTGTTATGATTGTTATTGTTATACATTTGGTTGTTTTAACATTAATTTCCCAGCTATTTTCAGGAACCGGAAGCAGCCGTCCAACACAAAGTCCTAAGATTGTTCTGCATAAACTATTGAAGAATTTTGATTTAACAGGTTTCTCCTTACCGTAGTTTGAGCTCTCTGTGTGTCGAACGGGTTTGCCAGCGGCTCCGGAGAACAGCCGCGTGTATAGTCTCTCCCGGTGCAACGAGAATCACGTCGGGGTCATTCCAATTGTTAACTGTGATGGTTATTCTCGCGTCCAGGAAAGAGAAGCTTAAAAAGGAGACTAAATGGAGTCTCTGAGATGTTTTCAAATTGGTACTTTAATTAATAAAATCGTGGTAAAGTCACAAACAGGATATTTGTCCGTTGGAGAGAAAGTCTGCAGCTTCCTCTCCAGGTGCCGGTGTTATGCCGTAGGTTGAAGCCCTGCCGTGGATTGAAGCCCTGTTCGCGGGGACGCGCAAAGGTGACGTCATCGCCTGTATTGAGCGTTCGCCGTTTTCTAAGCTTTTTTCACCCTTTTCTAAGCTTTTTTCTCTCTTTTGAATGATATATCAGATTAAACAGCAAACGGCTGAATAAATAATGTGCATACAATTGCGAGGAGGCTCGTTTTAAGGACTAGTTTCTCAGATCTGTCACAATCTTCGTATTGGAATACACTTACGTTTTTGAGTGCAGTCCCACTCTGTTATATTCCTCCTTCCTACAGAACAGACAATGACAGGATAATATGTGATTTGTCAATAGTCCTATTTCTTAAAACCTTCTCTGTTGTTTAAGTGTCTGATAACCACGAATAGTAAGCAATAATATAACAGTAATGATATCACATGATCATGTCAGACACTGTGTTATTTTCAATCAAGCCTAAAAGATAATGTGTTCAAACTGGCTTCACTCACTTGAATTGCTCCTTTGAATATCATTTTTATATATTCCTACTCAACACATGTTTGTATTGTAATGCCACTCATATTTTTTTTAAATTGTATTTTAAAGTGACATTGAATGCTTTGAAAGGTGCCCTAAAATAAAGTGTATTATTGATCTTATATCTGTGCCTCTATTACATTACATTTCATTTTCTATCACGCTATTAATGTTCCTTATTTTAGACTAGGTTAATCCTGGTGTCAATAGGGAAGATCTGCACTGTTCTCTACATAACATGTTCAGAGCAGGTATTTCTCCTGCCGGATTTGGAACCCCCCCCTATATCTTTGTCCAGGATAGTCACAACTTCACCAAAATCACAAAATCACACTGGTGCTTGCTGTTCCCCTCTAGTTTCTGCTCACAAAATCATTTCACTCTGGGCCCAGCAGGTACAAAAATAAAGAGGGGCTTCAAAATCCGGCAGAGCAGGTGTTGGTGCTGCCGGATTTGGAACCCCCCCATATCTTTCTCCAGGATAGTCACAACTTCACCAAAATCATACTGTTGTTTGCTGTTCCCCTCTAGGTTGTGCTCACAAAAGCATTTCACTCTGGGCCCAGCAGGTCAAAAACTAAAGAGGGGCTTCCATATCTGGCAGTGCAGTTGCTAGAGCTGCCGGATTTTGAAGCGCCCCCTGTCATTTTGGCCAGGACAGTCACAATGTCACTAAAATCACACTGGTGTTGCCTGTTCCCCTCTAGTTTGTGTTCACAAAAGCATTTCACTCTGGGCCCAGCAGGTACAAAAATAAAGAGGGGCTTCCATATCCGGCAGATCAGGTGTTGGTGCTGCCAGATTTGGAACTCCCCCCATATCTTTCTCCAGGATAGTCACAGACTCACCAAAATCATACTGGTGCTTGCTGTTCCCCTCTAGTTTGTGCTCACAAAAGCATTTCACTCTGGGCCCAGCAGGTACAAAAATAAAGAGGGGCTTCAAAATCCGGCAGCTCTAGCAACTGCACTGCCAGATATGGAAGCCCCTCTTTAGTTTTTGACCTGCTGGGCCCAGAGTGAAATGCTTTTATATATTCTGCGTTACTTTAGCCAACACTTTTATAAGGCCACTAGATTAGATAATTACGAAATGTGTAGATAGAATACATATATTTCAGGTTGTTATTTTGTCATTATGTTTAATGTTTTATTTACCTTTTAGTATTTTTATATAGTATCTGAACTTTGGAGAGGAGTTGGGAGACACACGACACATCAAATCGCATCTACAGATCAAGGCGAAGCGAATGGAAGTACTCCCATACTCCTAGCGTAAAAATGTTTGTGAAAACGTGTGCAAAGTCTCCGAAAATCCTAAAAATAAGCTCATATTTGAATTCATCATAAAAAAACACATCATTCAGTAAAAACAAGGCCCCACTGATCATCTACTCTCTGAGACGATTCCAGGGATGTCTGGCTTGAGTTTCGACCACCAGGGAAAGTGGACAAAAGTGCCCGAGATCAGCCTCTTAATTTACCCA
Source organism: Gymnodraco acuticeps (assembly GCF_902827175.1). Lineage (NCBI taxonomy): Eukaryota > Metazoa > Chordata > Actinopteri > Perciformes > Bathydraconidae > Gymnodraco > Gymnodraco acuticeps. Next base: position 28,258 of record NW_022991401.1, read on the forward strand.
GGGCTTAGTGCTTGGCTTTGGGCATGAAAATTCAGGAAACTCCCCTGAGTATTTTATTAAATATCTGAACTTTGGAGAGGAGTTGGGGGACACACGACACATCAAATCACATCTACAGATTAAGACGAAGCTAGTGGAAGTACACCTAGCGTGTGAAAATGTTTGTGAAAAACGTGTGCAAAGTCTCCGAAAACGGAGCAGTGGCTGTGAAGCTAGCTTTGCGGCTAGCGGTTAGTTGTTATTGTTTGAAGTTGTTGCTATGGAAACAACATGATGGAGAAAAAATTTATATCTTCTACATATAATAACGGACAAAGTAAAGAATGAAGTGTCGGCTATGTTTAAATGTTCGGATTTTGACCGTGATGGCCCTCTTGAGTTGCCGTAAAATATGACGAATATGACGGATGACGGATGTGACGGAAATACACCCGAACATATCTGGTAGCCCGAACATATCTGGTACTGACCAAGCCCCCAGGAAGTGCGCCGGACTCAGATGAAAATATTTGTGCTGGCCAAACGGCGGTACTACACTTCCGTTTGGTTGCCAGGCCCGGAAACAATTTTTCCCATTGACTTACATGGGGAAAGAGTGGTCTGTAACTCGTTGGATAATTTTTTTTAAACTAAATAAACTACCCAGTATGAACACTTGTATAGCCCTTATTAAAAACATTCGTTCCTCAAGTTGTAAACATTTGCTAATAACGTTATTCTGAGAGTTATTTCCCTCTGCATTATGAACGCGCATCTAACCCACGGGACCGCGCCGCCCGGCACGTTCACGTTACGTGCCCCGACCAATCAGAGCACACTGTGCTCACAGGGAGGGTGGGGCTGGAGCTATTGGAGCTACAACGAGCCGTTAAAGGCAGAGAGTGAAATTCAGTGAATACACGCAGTTTACAGAGATGCTGTATGAGAAACCAATGTGAGTTGCGTTTATCTTTACCCATGGATGCACAATAAGAACGGATCCATATCGTCTTACTGCCATCCCACGGAGCTGTAATAATGGATATATTGCACATGTTTGCTGTAATTCATTATCATACTACATGGGCTGTATGATTAAATCTTGTACCGTAAAGGTTGTATTAAATAAAGTTAATATTACCGACATTATTAACGTCCCTGTAGCTTCGTATTGCACTAAGAAGCTTATTGCACTGTATATAAATATATATAGGCTACAGTGCAATAATTATTTCATGCTAAATGAAGCTCTGTTGGATATCACTAGATCCTGTTACAGCGTAATATAAGTACATAACGATTGATGTCACATTAGCATCATTACTAGCTAGCCGCTAGCTGCTAACTGCCGCCTCGTTCATATCAAATCCATGATAACAACAAGCCATTACCATGCTGTCATGAACGCGCGGTGCTGTTACGTGTACGCAAATTGACGTGCTTGATGTGAACGAGCATTTTGGTTAAAGTTGCGCATGCTCTATGAGTGCACATACGGGTACTTCTCAGGCATGCTGGGTAATCTGTGACGTTTCACTCTCTCAATAGTTGAGCCATTTTATCATCATGCGCTAATGAGCAGCTCTCATAGGAATTAATGAGGCCCCGCCTCCCACGCTGTATCCAGTTCTTATTATACATCCATGGTGCTGACTGTCACTACCCGATCTGCAGCTCTGCCCGATCTGCTGTGCGCATGTGCGAGATAGTCCGCCATATTGGACAACGCCGGACGGCAATCCAAGTAGGACAAAATTGACATCTAGACCGTCTGAACCATTCGCAAGTTTTTACATGTGACAAAATATGCATTGCGCATTCGCGAGTTTTTACATGTGACAAACGGTGATTTGCAGAGTTTTTACATGTGACAAACGGTGATTTGCATTGCATCTGACAGAATGAAGACTTTTGCATCTGACAGAATGAAGACTTTTGTGTTTTATTACAGAATGAAGACTTTTGCATCTGACAGAATGAAGGCAAGGCAAGGCAAGGCAAGGCAAGGCAAGGCAAGGCAAGGCAAGGCAAGGCAAGGCAAGGCAAGGCAAGTTTATTTATATAGCACTTTTCAACACAAGGCAATTCAAAGTGCTTTACAAAAAATGAAAGAGATTAAGAAAATGGCATTTAAAATCAGTCATTAAAAAGAAAAGCTAATAAAATAAACATTAAAAGAAAAAATACATGGATAAAAGTTACAGTGCAGTCTAAGATATGAATAGTTCAATTAAAAGCAGCGACAAAAAGAAAAGTCTTCAGCCTGGATTTAAAAGTAGTCAGAGTTGTAGCGGACCTGCAGGTTTCTGGGAGTTTGTTCCAGATATTTGGAGCATAATAACTGAACGCTGCTTTACCATGTTTAGTTCTGACTCTGGGGACAGAAAGCTGACCAGTCCCTGAAGACCTGAGAGATCTGGATGGTTCATAATTTAGCAGGAGGTCAAAATGAAGACTTTTGTGTTTTATTATTTGGGGTTAAGACAGAGCCTATCATACTGAATACATTTTAGAGCAAATCTCTGTTATCAGTCCTTTTCTTCAGACTATTATTGCTAAATTTGAAAGAGTCCTTACCAGCTTTGGAATTGTGTATATATATATATATATATATATATATATATATATATTAGGGTGCATCAAAAAACACAATTCTTGAATTTTGATATGGCTGGGTGCTAAAAGTGTTCCAATATATGTAGAAACAACACATGCAAAATATTTTTCCAATACATGATGATTTAGGGGTGCCACCGCACATCTGTTTTTGTTGGATAAAGTGGTAAACAGTGCTCAATGGGCGCCATGGAGATCTGAGGTAAACAAGACTGCAGTTCAAGAAAACTGAGGTGATCTTTCTGTTTTTGTGTTGGGTATGTATTATTACATATTACTGTCATATCTGTAGTTGTGTCTTTGTATACTTAAGTCATATTTATACAGGTATGTGGTGCTCATTACATCTAGCTAACAATCTAACAATCTAGCTAGCAATAGTTTGCTAACCACAGTTAGCTATCTATGTTAGCTAAGCTATTAAGCTTAACATCAACAGTAGCAGCTATTCTAGAGTGGACAATGTCATATTCAGAGTATTGATGTCTCATGTTTATTGAGACGTAGCATTGTAGTTGTTACAGTAAATTAACATTTTAAATATAAGAATATTTGCGAGCACAGCTAGCTACTCTGGTAGTAACGGTAAGTTATGTTGAAGTTAGACTATGTACAGCTAAAATGTGAGGCTTATGCAAGCATGGGTTATCATAATTGAGTGATATTAAGTATGCCAAGATATGATTTTAAAATCTATCCTTGTCCTTGTATTAAATTAACATTTTAAACATAGGTATATTTTCAAGCACAGCTAGCTACTCTGGTAGTGATGTAAGAGTAAGTTATCATTGTAATGATAACGTTGGACGATGTACAGCTAAAATACAGCATGGTTTATCCTAATTGAGTGATATTAAGTATGCTAAGATATGATTTTAAACACTATCCTTGAGCTTGTGTCCTTTTCATTCCCAGGCACTGCACAACACAACCTACCCCAGGATCCAGCTCTCCTAAGATGCTGCCCTCACCAACTGGTCCCTGCCAGACTAGCAGTCGCAGCCTGGTCTTTGGTCTGGGCCCCAGCATCACCAGTGAGGATGGCATCATCACCGGCGCCAAACTGCCAACTGGTCGTCAGATCTTACGCTGCATGCTTGCCAAGAAACCTGGTGCAAACGGAGCGTTGTCGCAGTTCGAGGCAACCAAGGGTGTCCTGGAGCAGGTGCGGCTATTTTACAAGAAAGCCAACATCCCAATGGTGAGCGACAAGCGGGCCTGCCACAAGATGGTAGACTTAGTCAATGCTAACAACAAGCTGCGGAAAATCTCCCAGGCAGAGCGCTCCAGTGAGACTACAGCGAAACAATTGGAGAAAATGGAGTGCAGACTTGATGCCACATTTCCGCTGTGGCCTCCAAATGTTGAAAAGCTGATTGATAACCCAGAAGACCTAGCTTTCTTGGCCAGCATGAAGACTGACAGAGTGGCCACATTTGGTGTATTGGACAAAAAGCTGCAGCTCAAGGTGAAGCGGCGAGAGGAGCGTCAAGCTGCTGCAGCAGCCAGGCAGTTCCGCTGTGAAAAGGAGCTGGAGGAGATAACGGCAATGTCCAGCTTGGTGTCGGAGAGTGATGAGGAGCCAGAGGAGGATACTAACACAGTCTGTCCAACATCTGAGGGCGAACCATCCCACAAGCGTAAGAAGACTGGAACAAACGTCTTCATTCCACATGACATCCTTAGCCGACCAAGTGTTGTCTACAAGGTTGAAGATATCACCAACGCAACAGGCTGCCTTCACGCGTGGCCTGGTTGCAGAGTCAGGCGGTGACTGTACACATCTCTCTGCATCTTACGCAACAGCTGACCGAGCAAGACGCCAAGTGCTGGAGTCAATCAGTGAGGAACGGCACAAGCAGTGGACACCACCTCCATTGTGCACCCTACACTGGGACATCAAGTTAACACCGATGCTCACCAATGTGCGCCAGTTGGAGGAGCGTCTTACAGTGGTAGTTGGAGATGCAGAGCGGCTGAAACTGCTTGGTGTCCCGGCGTATAAGAAGCAGACCAATGAGGCATGTGGAGTGATCATTGCCCGGTTGACATGCAAGTTGCTGCAGGACTGGTGCTGCGCTGACCAGGTTGTCAACATGGCATTTGACACCACTGCGTCAAACACCGGCCATCTCACAGCAGCCTGCATTGCCATACAGCTCTCACTGGGCCGACCACTGCTTTGGTCTGGGTGCCGGCACCACATTGGTGAGGTCCTCCTGAACCAGGTTTTTACAGACCTGAAGGTGGAGACATCACGCTCGCCAGAGGTTACCTTGTTCACACGTCTGAGAGAGAAATGGAACCTGTTACCACAAGAATCCAGCAGCCAATGGTCCCGTTACATTCCTGGCAACACCGAGCAACCACTCCTGGGCAAGTTACGTGCTGAACTTGTCAGGTGCGCAAAATAAGTGACTAACCACAAGCGAGGTGACTACCGTGAGTTTGTGCAGCTGTGTCTTGTGTTTCTGGATGAAGGTGGTGAAGAGCAGACTGCAGTGACCTTCCAACGACCGGGAGCGCTCCACAAGGCACGATGGATGGCCAAGCTGCTCTATACTCTCAAGCTGGCTTTGATGAAGCAGCACATCGCGTTGCTTCCCCAGGGCACAATTACCACACGGCAGCAGGTGCCGAAGATTCGGGCATTTGCCATTTTCATTACACACATCTATGCAAAGTGGTGGTTGACCTGCGATAAATCTGTAGATGCTGCCTGGAATGACCTGACACTCTACCACCACCTGCAGGCATACAAGGCTGTAGATGAAGGCATTGCAGCATCAGCGATCAAGGCACTGGAGAGGCATCGCTGGTACCTGACAGGTGAGATGCTACCCCTGGCTCTCTTCAGCAGCAAGGTGCCCAATGAGGACAAGCGTGCACTTGCCAGTGCGATCTTGGAGCACAAGCCCGCTGATCTCCCCATGCACATCCCTGAGCAGCGCTTTGGCACTGGCTTTGGCAAGCCAAAGTTCCCCACCCTCTTGCCAACCACCAGCTTGGCTGATCTCGCCAATAAGGGTTGCTGGTTTGGGATGCACCAGCTGCACATTGATCCAGAATTTATGTCTCTCGATGTGAAGGAATGGGCGACCAATGCTGCGTTCAAAAAAAGTGAGGTCAATGTATGTGCAATGAACGTGGTCAATGACTGTGCCGAGCGTGGCGTCAAGCTCACGTCCGACTTCGTCGCAGTGGCCAGGAAGGAGATGTTAAGATCCAGGTCCAATGGGGGCGGAAGGGAGAGGTGGGAGAGAGTTCAGCATCCTACAGGAAATGTCATCTGCATGTAATATTATTTATTTATATGGAATTATATAACTGGAGTTTGTTATCCTTTAATTTTGCTTGATTAATTAAAAAAACAGAAACACAAACATAAAAAAGGGGTCAGTCAGGAATACAATTATTATATTATAAATAATAATAAAATAATAAATTATATTATAATATTGAATTAAATATTTTTTTGTATAGTATTATTTCATTTAGAAAGGCAATACAAATACAATAGAATAAAAATACAATACAAAACTTGGGACAGAGCTAATTAACTGATCAGTTAGTCACAACACAAAATAACAGGAGAATGAGAATGAATTACCTTTTACTGTAAAGTTCGATGACGCACGGCGCATTTGATCTCGCTCATTTTTAGAGAGGTCTGTGTGAAATTCACCTTCAGACATGTATTCTCTCAAATTGTTGTAAAACACTAAAGTCTTCATTCTGTCAGATGCAATGCAAATCACCGTTTGTCACATGTAAAAACTCTGCTTATCACCGTTTGTCACATGTAAAAACCATACAGTCTATGGTGAAAACTCGCGAATGCGCAATGCATATTTTGTCACATGTAAAAACTTGCGAATGGTTCAGACGGTCTAGATGTCAATTTTGTCCTACTTGGGTTGCCGTCCGGCGTTGTCCAATATGGCGGACCATCTCGCACATGCGCACAGCAGATCGGGCAGAGCTGCAGATCGGGTAGTGACAACGACACCCATAGATATATATATAAACACTAGATGGCTCATGGGAGATTTTCCAGCGTAGCTGATCGGCCGCCATCTTGCTACAGTCAACAGTTACTCTGATTCGCGTTATGGTAGCTGTTGTAAGGTGAGTGATCTGCACAAAAATACTCTTAACTCGCTGAAATATTGACTGATTTACAAACGGTTTGGTTTATTATAAACATTATTAGCATGGCTATGATACAGGATGCTTGGACATGTTGAAATTGCAGATTTTCTTTGTGTATGTGGTTGTATTTATTAGCTAGCTAATAACAAGAGGCTGTGAGTGAGACCTAGTATTAAGAAGTTCACCCAGCAACTGTACACCAGTGGGAGAGGCAGAACTGCTCTTTCTTTTCAACATAACTTAAGTTACACATGATTTCTTCCAAGTGGTTTGGCTTGTTAAAAACATCTTGCATTATGATACAGGAATTTGCTGGCTTTGTGTTTACAGAAGTACCTGACTTTTGTGCAGCCTACGGATGCTCCAATCGCCGCTGTCTGCAAACAAGAACCCGTGGGATCACCACATATGTTTATGTTTGCTCAGTCTAATAAACCCATAACATGGTTGTGAAAGAATACCAAAGCTGAGGCTGGACGATGATTGATTGTTGGTGTGCCATGTGTCACCGTGTCTCTTATTGGTTTTGTGTTATACTGTATTTTATTGTGTGCAGCTGGTCCTTATCTCCAAGACACATTTAAAACAAATAACCTTGAACCTTGAAGCCCCATCTCTACCCACCTGCTCCTGCTTACTACATCCCCTCCACACCACACCAAGTTGTTCTTCTTAATAATAATAATACATTTATGTTGGGGGGCCGCCTTTCATAACACCCAAGGACACCTTACAGGGGCATAGGGGCAATATAGGGAACCATTTAAACAGTGGATTGTGTGATATATCAGCCGGGGCGAGACAAGACCAACCACAAATGGACTACAGAAGGACACAAAAGGACACATGGTACAGTTTATATTATTCTTGGTCTTTTTTCAATAACATATTTCAAAGGTTCTGGATTTGTTTACAAATCTAGAAACTAAATACAAAACTAGGATGATATGAAGATCTCATGTCAAAAATAATTGTGATAAATTAGACAGAACTGGCCTGTCTGAGCACATTTTATGTTGGTTTGGTTCTTCTGATAAAGGTGTGAATATCTAAATAATATACCAACATATGCTATTATCATTAGTTGTGTCCCTGTTCTTCAAGCTAAGGCATTGCTAAATTAACAACTCTTGGCTTACAGAGTGGTAACATGAGACCGATTTTTATATATAAAATATAAATGTATTTTAATTTTATAATTTATTTATAATTTATTTTAAATATTAACAATATAATAAAATAAATGGAAATATATACACCGGCAAATATTTAATATAAATACCTTGTGTGTATGTGTATAGCTATTCATTCACACACACATACGGGTTTTGGGCCGAGGGCGACACCGTACTTCCGGTATCCACCATTTCACACGAGGTGCAAGCAGAATATCATAGTCTAATCAATATCTAGTCAACTCTAAAATACCACATATATGCATTGGCATGATAATATTATTGTGACAAGTGGGGTATTCACCTGGTGTTTCCAGAAGATAGACGTAGATGCGGCCAAAATCGACCGAAGGCCACTTTCGAGAGTCGTTTTTCCATACATCTGCAGGCAGTCTGTAAAGGCAATCGGACAACCCACACAGCTCTAGTTTACGCTGGTAACGACCTAGAGCACACCCCTCAAGTCCAATGTAATCCGAAGACATGCAGCAATTTCTTCGGTCGTTAATTCAGAAAAAAAACCTAGTGCGCTCTGCCTGGCTACATTACCTAGCTGTTTATATTAGCACCTCCAGGATATTAGCACCTCCAGGAAAATGGCGTATTTCTATTTAGATATATGGCGCGCGTTGCATTGTGGGTAGCTCGTGACGTCACTGTGTGTGAAAGAATTGCATTATCTGATTAATGTTATTTTCATCTGAAAGTCCATGATTATAAGTATGCAGTATCATAACTACATCTTTGATGTTTATAAAAAACCAAACCGTTTAAAAATTGGTTGAAAATTGAGCAAGCTGTGGTTATTTAAATAGTAAACCATAATGTTATGAATGAGAGAACTGCCTGTAGCAAGATGGCGGCCAAGTGGCAACGTCGGTCTCCATTGGCCAGCAGCGCGGGTGAGTCATCTAGTGTTTATATATATCTATGCTGACACCGGCCGTGCAGAAGAGACCGTACAAGCATTCGTCCTTCCCGCTTCCTCGCTGTTCGCTCCTCCTCTCTGTGAGATGTAGTGACGTAAGGGACTTCCCCCTCTGATTGATTGATTGAAAAGTTTATTAACAGCTTGTATATTGGGTACAGTACAGTACAGCTCAAAACATACAATTGTTAAGGGGATGCAGACCAGAGAAAGACTTTCGTCTTGTTTACATCAGGGTCCCCCATTTCCAATTCATCATGTCATTTAAGACATATAAGACATATTTGACATACAGATGGCTTATTTACAATTTACATACAGGTGTTTTTTTTACATACAGATTGCTTGTTTACAATTTTCATTTTAGATTTCGTTCTAATACATCCTAACCGGACATTTAAGACATACCAAGTCTACAGATATACAGTTAGTAACAGAGTCTAAAATGCGAGTATATACATAGATGGGGGGGGGGGGAAGCTGTCCATTGAACGACAGGTTGAGATTTGTACCATTACCGGGGCCAGTTTTGCAATGCTCTCCCCCGAAGGTGCTCTTTAAGAGAGGTTTTGAAGGTAAGTATAGTTTTACTTTCCTTTACAGTTGTGGGAAGAGCGTTCCACCTTGATGTGGCATAATTGCGAAACGTGTATTCCCCCTTTTTTGTGCCAAATCTGGGTTTCACATGATTTGTGGAGCTCCCTCTGGTGTTATGATCATGGTATTCCTTGACCTTTGGGAAGAATTTTGACATGTACATGGGTACCATAGAGGTGTAGTGGATCTTGTAGACCAGGCCCATTGCAAGTAGCTGTACTCTGTCGTCTACTCTAAGCCATCCTAGGTTGTCAAAGTGGGCAGAGGTGAGGTGGGTTCTAGATGAAAGGTCAAGCAGTAGTCCTGACCAGTTTATTTTGCGATGTTTGAATTTTTATTTTTAGCGCCTTGGAGGTGCTATGGTACCATGACGTGCAAGCATAGTCATAGTACCCTTGAATGAGTGCTCCTGCCAGAGTTTTCAGGGTGTTTTTGTTTACCAGAGAGGAGATCCGGTATAGGAATCTAGTTCTTTGATTGACTTTTTTTATTACATTGGATGCCATTTGTCACAGGAGAGGTTTGCCTCAAGAATAGATCCTAGGTATGTAATTTCCTTCTTACTTGTGACAATAATGTCGCCCACTGCAACTGAGAAGTCGTCGGATTTGCTGAGATTATGTTTCGAACCGAAGAGAATGGACTCTGTTTTACCCAGGTGTAATGATAATGTATTATCGGCGAGCCAGGTGCAGATTCTGCCGAGCTCGGAGCTGAGGGTTTTTTCAACCTGCAACCTGTTCCTGTCAGAGACCAGCAGGGCTGAGTCGTCCGCGAACAGGAACAAGTTGCAGTCACATGCTGATGACATGTCATTTACATAAATTAGGAACAGTAACGGACCTAATATGCTTCCTTGTGGAACACCACAGCTCACTGGGAGGGGGGGGGACAGAGTACCGTTTACCTCCACCATCTGTTCTCTCCCCTCCAGGTAGCACCGCATCCAGCTCACCGATAGTTTATCAAAACCAATGGCTTTTAGCTTGTCAATCAGAATGGGGTGATTGACAGTGTCGAAAGCCTTTTGTAGGTCCAGCATCACCATGCCGCAGTACTTGCCCTCGTCCACCTCTTGTTTGATGTGGTCGCTCAAATAAAGAAGGCATGTGTCAGTGGAGTGGGATGTTCTAAAGCCAGATTGAAATTCATAGATTAGTTTCTTTTCCGCGAGGTACTTTTCGACCTGTTCATATACTATTTTTTCCATGACTTTCGAGATGGAGGTAAGTATAGAAACAGGGCGGTAGTTGCCTGGGTCCAATTTGCTGCCCTTTTTGTGCAGGGGGGTTACTCTTGCAATTTTGAAGTCTTTGGGTACTTTTCCCTGTTTTATGGAGAGGTTTTATGGAGAGGTTAATTATGTGTTCGTCTGTGTCCGATATCGCGTTAAACAGAGGATTTCGACATTTTACATTCATTGCTTACTTCCACATGCCTTTTCTCCTCCTTATCTCTTTCATAACTTTATATGTAATACATGTTAACGGCGTCAATAGCCACTTTAATGATACTAATGGGCGGTAGTCCCGGATGTCGTCATGAAGGATTTTCAGAATAAAAGCTTAACAACTGGACGTACAATAACTTCTGGTTTTTCAGTATAAAACAGCATTTAAACTGACGGTATGTTTAGGGTACATTATGCTATCAAAACATTGATTTTAATTTCTAACAGTTTCCTGTCAGCTCGTCTGTTGGGAAGATATAAAATATTAGTTTCATGGAAGTCACACCGTCACATATAAGAGCATTAAGACATACATAGGCTAAAACAAAACATCTACAGATATAACCTTGCACTTTGTCTCGTGAACATTTTCACTATTTTGATATTTTTATAGATGAAAATGTAACTAAAGAAATAAATGGTAGATTAATCCATATTGAAAATAGGTGTCAGCTGCTACACTAATTATAATAGTTATATTTCTTAATTAATTAAGATAAGATATTACTGTATTGATCCCAATTTGGGAAATGTTTGTGTTGTAGCAGCATAACAAGAAAAACAAAATATAAGTTATTATATATACAAAAGTATGTGAGGGATGGAATATTAAATTGAATATAAATGTAAAATGTACATGTGATGTTACGTCCAAGAGAAGCTATGGAGCAGAGTTCTCTGCCAGCCAGAGGTGATTTGTTATTAGTTCAATATGTCAAACTGATTTCCCTGACTACAATCTTTAGTTACATGGTGAAACGTTATGCTGCTTGTACTAATTAGACTTATCATATAAGCCACACAGGTTTTAATAGGATGTATTCATTATCTTTACTTATGTTGCGGTCTTTTCAGTAGCGCCATCTCTAAAACGGCGATACAGTCACTACCCATCATTTACATTTCACCGTGACATGGACAAAAATGTAATGTCAGCTTACCTCATGGCACGAATCCAGACTCTCCTTTGGAAAACATTGGCCGGGAAACGATAGAACGAGCACGTTTCATACGAAGACCTGTGGCTGCAACCCGGAGCAAAGCAACAAACCATTGCGTAGCTAACTAGTAGCGCTAGCTTTAGCTAACGTTAGCTAACGAAACGAACTGCCGAGTAAAATTGGAAAACACTGGTAATTAATTATTCTATAATTTGTAAAACTACGGTGTTAAAAACGACAATTTCAAAAATACAGATTCTAATGGTCAGATATAGATATACAGATACTAAAGATAGGCAGGTACTTGCTTTCAAGCAGAACACAGGGGAAAACAAACTTAGCGGGAGTGTTTAAGTGTTAGGCGTAATGACGTACAATGGCCTCGACAATTTCTGTAGTCCTATTCAGCCACAACCATCGTTTTTCAGACACGTAAACTCTTCAAAAATCACCAGTGGGGTCACTGCTGATGTATTTAATGTCGTAGAATAAAACGTGATTTATCTCTTAAATTTGTGTCAACCACAGACCTTATTTCGAGCTATTTTCCAAAACGCTATGGAGAAAATGCATTGCTTTTTGACGAAGGAACCGGAAGTGCTAAAAATGCTAACTTACTTCCGGGTTTTACGACGCGTCACTGCTGTTGACCAATTAATGGCAGAAGGTAAATAGTCAACATGAGAGGTTAGAGGGGTCATGAAATACTACTTTTAAGTGAAAGTAAAAGAAGAGTAGTATTATATACAGGTTAATACTGTATACAAATGTATTTAACGTACAACAGATTTGATTGAATGTGAAATTCAATTTGACATGTGTTAATCACATAAAAGAGTAACATACAGACAGAGTGAAGGTATGTGAATGGTTATTGAGGAATGTAAGTCGAAACTGAAATGCACAAGATAATGAATGTTTATATGATTTTGTGTAATAAAACAACCTCAGGAGAAGTAATCTGGAAGGAAACTGAACACAACGTGTCCTCATTACTTCTGTCTCACCTGCAACATACAGGTATCATCACTGTTACTGTGGTCCTCATATCGGGGACCCGTAACACATACACAGGGGTTTAATCTGCGCGCGAGGGTCATTTCATGCGCATGTAAAAGCACATTTTCCGCTCGTGAGTAGCTTGTTTTGTGCGCTAGAATATTGACCCAAATCTGACTCCATATTTAGCATCTCATTCTAAGCAAGGTATTTTAATCAAGCATGCTGAAAAAATTTGAAATGTATATGCAAAACACTTTTTTGGAAATGTCTCCCTTTTCTTTTAAGTGAAGTGCCTACAGATGCTGAGGGATAAAGACAAAAGTAAAATCTATGAAAACATACAGGAGCTATTAAACGTATATGCTGTGGAACTCTTCTGAGTTAAAGCTGCAGAGAGAAAGGTATCCATAACAACATCTCAAACTGTGACCTCACATATAACATATTACCAGAGGTGTAACGTAACTAAGTACATTTACTTTACATGTAAGTACATGTACATGTACAATTTAGAGTACTCCCATTTTTATGCTACTTTGTACTTCTACTCCACTACAAATCAGAGATAAATTGTGTACTTTTACTCCACTACATATATTGAATACCTTTAGTTACTTCACAGATCTGGATGAATGATGTGAAATATAATCAAGTGTTAAATCAGACTTTAGTTCCACCTGGAGTAAATCCACAAGCTACCCTGCAGTATACAAAGTCATTCAAACTAGCTGCACCTTTACCAGCTTTGAGAACACTTTCATGATCAATCATTATAAAACATATCATATATATTATTCTGAAATGAACCAATCTGCACAAAGACTACTTTCACTGTCGCTACTTTCACTATATTTTGATGAGAATACTTTTCTACTTTCACTTGAGGAACATTTTTAATGCAGGACTTTTACTGTAACAGAGTATTCCTACACTCTGGTACTTCTACTTTTACTCAAGTACAAGATCTGAGTACTTCTACTTTTACTGAAGTACAAGATCTGAGTACTACTACTTTTACTGAAGTACAAGATCTGAGTACTTCTACTTTTACTGAAGTACAAGTCCTGAGTACTTCTCCCACCTCTGCAGATTACCAACGTGACAATACCCCAAAGCATTCTTCCCAGAATCTTCCAATGGTAAGATGTGAGGGTGCTGTATTACATACCCCAGCTGTCAGTCACAGGTTATTAAAGACAAGTTTGGTATTCAAGAAGAAATCACGAGTCCATGAGGTGGCGCCAAAACACCGGCAGGTTTTCTGTGGTTAAACTGCAGGGAGTGTGTAGAGACGGAACAACTTCTCACACTGACCTCACATATAACATGTGAACCTTAACACATCCATACTCTCATCTTGAAAAGGGAAACATTTGAACTTCACAACTAAGAACAACTCTACAGGATTTAAGCTCTTTCATTTATTTTACTTTATTAATTCCATCTAGTGGTTAGTTTCCTAAACACAATTCTAACTAGAAAATGTATTTCCTGCAGAAAATGCGTGCAAATGCTGTAAACTGTGAACATTTGTTGCTGAATTTAGCTGACAATGCAGAAAAAGCTGAATGTGTTCTTAGCTGAATGGAAGCTGCTCTAGCTACAGAGACCAAGTCAGTGTGTTGCTGAACTTAGCGGAGAAATGCAGAACAGTGAAATTATTTGATCAAATTGTTACAGCTCAAATGCATTGCAATGACTTTGTTGGACACAAGTGGTTGAAAGAGCGGTTGTCTTTCCCCTCTCTGTTTATCTGCTTTCACATGTCTGAAATGGGAAGGACTTAAGGAGTCTTAAAGATCTTAAATTGTTTGCCAAGAAATAATACATTATTAAAACACTTCCTAATAAATGTTGGAAATCTGAGAACAAATGATTTAGACTATTTTCTCAGAATTCTGACTTTAATCTCAGAACTGAAACAAAGAAAATGTTGTTTATTGGCTCCGCAATGGAAGTTCTTTATGCTTCAAAACATAAATGTGTCGTTGGCCCTCAGGACACATCATTGGGCTTTAAATATGCCAGAACACTTGATTATAGATGTTCCGATAATCAAGAGATCTGTTACACACAATATTTGAATAAATGAGAACATATTTCAAATGATTTTTTACTGGCCCCGCCATCACGGAAGAATTTCGTATTGTAAGTACGAAGTCATTTACTGTAATTAACTTTTACAAACTAGAGTAGATTGGATAAAATCACCCCATGTCAAATGTGATGCTAAATTGGGAAGGAGTGGTTCATGGCTTCAGCAAAAAGGTTGTAGAAAGGAACATTTTTGTTTATTTTAGTATTTGTTCTAGAAAAAGGCTGTGGGGCCTTCAGGGACCGACTCACCCGCTCCTCCTTTGCGATTCTTCTTGACCCTCCTCACTGACTGCAGAGCAGTGTCTGGGAGCCAGGACACAAAGGCAATCTAAAGCACCTCAGGTTTCTCTGTACCTCAGAAATCAGGTGAAGTCAGAAATCCAGATGTAACTTCTTTATTGGAGTTCATCAAAATCTGAGTGATAGCATACCATAGCTGCATGTTTACTGATGTTGTATCCAAATGGTGTGTATGACACACAGGAAGTCAGTGTAGAGTGGACCGACAGCTCATCTGTAGCCACATGATGTGTTACACCATCTCACACGCACCATCTCACAAACACACACCATCTCACACACATCAACAAGCTACAGGCCTGACCTCTGTTCTACACGACACATAAAAAGAGTATATGACCCGGACCACGTAGCGATGAAACAATACTGACTCACTGGAGCTAACCCAGGCTCCAAAATGTGTTTGGCAAAGCAAATCAGCTGAGAAGCATGTCCTAATATTCTGTTCGTGTGTCTTTTGAATTTATTCTTGAAGATGCAATAAGCCCATCAAAAACATTAGTATCCGTAGTGCTATCAGCTGCTATTACACTGCTATCAACTGCTATTACAACTGCTATTACACTGATATCATCTGCTATTACACTGCTATCAGCTGCTATTACACTGCTATTACACTGCTATCAGCTGCTATTACACTGCTATCAGCTGCTATTACACTGCTATTACACTGCTATCAGCTGCTATTACACTGCTATCAGCTGCTATTACACTACTATTACACTGCTATCAGCTGCTATCACACTGCTATTACACTGCTATCAGCTGCTATTACACTGCTATTACACTGCTATCAGCTGCTATTACACTGCTATCAGCTGCTATCACACTGCTATTACACTGCTATCAGCTGCTATTACACTGCTATTACACTGCTATCAGCTGCTATTACACTGCTATCAGCTGCTATCACACTGCTATTACACTGCTATCAGCTGCTATTACACTGCTATCAGCTGCTATTACACTGCTATTACACTGCTATCAGCTGCTATTACACTGCTATCAGCTGCTATCACACTGCTATTAAACTGCTATCAGCTGCTGTTACACTGCTATCTGCTGCTATTACACTGCTATTACACTGCTATCAGCTGCTATTACACTGCTATCAGCTGCTATCACACTGCTATTACACAGCTATCAGCTGCTATTACACTGCTATTACACTGCTATCAGCTGCTATTACACTGCTATCAGCTGCTATTACACTACTATTACACTGCTATCAGCTGCTATCACACTGCTATTACACTGCTATCAGCTGCTATTACACTGCTATTACACTGCTATCAGCTGCTATTACACTGCTATCAGCTGCTATCACACTGCTATTACACAGCTATCAGCTGCTATTACACTGCTATTACACTGCTATCAGCTGCTATCACACTGCTATTACACTGCTATCAGATGCTATTACACTGCTATCAGCTGCTATTACACTGCTATCAGCTGCTATCACACTGCTATTACACTGCTATCAGCTGCTATTACACTGATATCATATGCTATCACACTGCTATTACACTGCTATCAGCTGCTATTACACTGCTATCAGATGCTATCACACTGCTATTACACTGCTATCAGCTGCTATTACACTGCTATTACACTGCTATCAGCTGCTATCACACTGCTATTACACTGCTATCAGCTGCTATTACACTGATATCAGATGCTATCACACTGCTATTACACTGCTATCAGTTGCTATTACACTGCTATTACACTGCTATCAGCTGCTATCACACTGCTATTACACTGCTATCAGCTGCTATTACACTGCTATCAGCTGCTATTACACTGCTATCAGCTGCTATTACACTACTATTACACTGGTATCAGCTGCTATCACACTGCTATTACACTGCTATCAGCTGCTATTACACTATTATCAGCAGCTATTACACTGCTATTACACTGCTATCAGCTGCTATCACACTGCTATTACACTGCTATCAGCTGCTATTACACTGCTATGAGCTGCTATTACACTGCTATTACACTGCTATCAGCTGCTATTACACTGCTATTACACTGCTATCAGCTGCTATTACACTACTATTACACTGCTATCAGCTGCTATCACACTGCTATTACACTGCTATCAGCTGCTATTACACTGCTATCAGCTGCTATTACACTGCTATCAGCTGCTATCACACTGCTATCAACTGATTTTA
>NW_022991402.1:0-77500 GCF_902827175.1 Gymnodraco acuticeps
CATTGAGGACGTCACCAAGCCTCCTAAGGCACAAAACAAATCTATCGACCCAAATGACCCAGAGTCGAGAACAGAGACCCCAACAACAACAAAAACACCCTCCCAAACAACACAGGGCTCCTGGAAGCTCAACAGAAAGGCAAAGGATGAAATCCACCATGTTCAACATCTGTATCCATGCTGGCACAAATAATCTGAGATCAAGTTCCAATGACATTCAAAAGAAGTCCAAGATTTGATGCCTGCATTGTTTGTGTTGTGCTCATGCCATCCGTGTTAGTCGCTGAATTCTGCTTCCTTCTGGTTTTTCAAAAGGTAGGATTATTCGTAGAGAAAACGCGAAACAGGATTATCCGGAAACACAGCAAGAGAAGTCAAAGCTTTAAACTCTAAAAACAGACATGTAGGCTCGGACATGTTTCATCATGATCACTATTTCATTCTTAATCAGATTATAATTGATCAGAATGGCTTTAGTCTACCTTGGGACAGACGCAGGGACATCCCATCATTTAGGACTGTTTCACATTTTTCAACACATCTGGTTGATCTGCATTGAAGAATATTATGTTTAAATGCTACTGTTATAACGGCTAGCTTTCAAAGAACCTTTGCTGTTCTTTCTTAATGGGAACTGCAGTGCTTTCAAAACTAAGATGTTGCAGAAACATCTCATATATTGTATAATACTTTATAGGAGTTGTTGAAGAACTTGTGCCGTGTTCATGTGGCAACTTCCTTTAATACTTCTTCAAATCATTGTCCCAGTAACACTTTCTTAAAGCTCTTACATCCTATCATCTGACCTGGTGCCAGACGATGCAAGAGATTCCTCAAATCCAATCATCTATGGTCATTTTAGCCAAATGTAAGTGCTTTGATGAACTCTCATTCAGCCAATCGTGCCGTCTTAAACCCTGATGAGTTGTGTGATAATGAAAATGGTCACACGTTGTTAATCTTACAATCTTTTCCATGACTATTTCCACCCAACACGACATAAATACTGCACAAAGGTCTAGAGCAGGGGGTCAAACTCAATGTCATCGCGGGCCACATCAGCATTATGGTTGGTTGTAACTTTAAGACTATCTAACTATATACTTGGCTTTAGTCTAATCTTGGGGACAAACATCCTATCGTTTGGGGACCGTTTCACATTTTTCAAGACATCTGGTCGAACTGCGAAAAAATGTAGTAAAATCCATGTGTTGACTTCATTCAGCAATCGTGCCGTCTTAAACCCTGATGAGTTGTATGATAATGAAAATGGTCACACGTTGTTAATCTTACAATCTTTTCCATGACTATTTTCCACCCAACACGACATAAATACTGCACAAAGGTCTAGGGAGAACCGGCCTCGGAGCAACATTCAAACTTATCTAGAAAAAAAAGTAGTAAATCCACAAAAGTGCCCAGTGCAAACCATCAGGAGCACTAATCCCGATGCCTGGTGTCACACCGACGTCACCCGGATGACCTCCTGCCCCGAGTCCCTGTCCCGCCTCAGGGGGTTGCGGGGCCCCAAACCGTGGCAAAAGGGCCCCAAACAGAGGCAGCTCCATGGCTGGACCTCCAGCTGGGTGCCGGGGCGTAAAGGGCCATCGGGTGCAAAGGTAGTCAATGGTAACCACAGCGTCCTGGGGGAGAGTGCCGATTGGCCGGTGCTCGTCTCCTCCAGGTCCTTGGCTTGTTGTAGCTCTGGACGTCCCAGTGCAGGTTGACGGCCCGCCAGCGCAGGAACACGCTGTACACCGCCGCCCCCTCATGGACGATCAAACCTGGGACACACACAAACATTAAAGGTCACCTGTTATGAAAACACGGACATTTTGAACTCATGTCAATTGGTTTTAAGACTGAAAGGTTCAAATGTGCAGATTTGTGGCAGATTTTCTACTTTTATCTACATGTTCTGAGCCATTCAAAAATGCTCTTTGATCACTCCCAAAATAATGTATTTCATTACGTTTTGATCGGGAGACCCGTGGTGGCAGAACGTATTATAACGTGCATTCAAAGTTTTCCCATCGTGCTGATTCTACGGTGGCTGAGAAGGCAAACGAGAATTACAAAGTTCGAAACTAATTTTATAAAACAAAATTACAAAACACTTTTACCAAGGAAACAAACCTATGTAACAAGATGGGAAACACTTCTATAAAGCTAGAGACATTTACATTTCATAAAACATTTCTCGTTTGCCCTTCTCAGCCACCGTAGGTTCAGCTGCAGACTGGTTTGCAGAATGTTGTGTCTCGTAAAATCTGTTCAGTGAATGTATTTGGTTCAGTCTTGTGACTTCCTGTTTTATTTTGTAGTAACCTCTCCTTCTCGTTGCAGATCACCTCGCTTCCTCCCTTTGTGTGTTTTCCCTCCACTGTGATTGTCGACCCCACCCTGATTGTCTGCACCTGTGCCCCCTTAGCCTGTATACATACTTCCTGGCAGTTTCTCAATCTCGAGGATACTGGCTTCCAAGCCAATATTTCAAGGATACTACGTCATCGAGTGCCGCTGAAGGACTGTTCCAATCTCCAGCATACTTGGAATTCCACAGAGGCTGCGTCCTTGGTTTGGGGGTAATTTCGAGGCTGCACATGGGTAGATTTCGCATCCTTCAAATCCCCACAATGCTTTGCGCACGGACCAATTTCCCCAAATCTGTGGCGGAAAATGTAAGGCGGGGCCTCTCATATGACGCACACCTGCACACTTGCTAGCCTATTCCACTCTTCGTTTTCCGAATGCCAGGAAGGATTCTTGCCTCGCTTCTGAAGGAAGTGACTCAGAAGACATGTGCTACCAAGCCAGCATCCTCGCGATTTGAGAAACGGCCACAGTCCTCCCTTGTCTTGTTGCCAGTTCGTTCGTCCCATGTGTCAGACAGTCAGCGTCAAGTCCATGTCGTCTTCTCGTGGATCGTATTTGCTAAAAGCTAAGAGCCGAGTTTTGGAATTTTTGCATTTTTGAAACTACCTCGGTTACCTTTCCCTCGTAAGAGTGTTTTTTGTTTTGACCTGGTTACCTCTACGGAGCGGTTTTCTGTTGCACAAATAGTGCCCTTTTTCTGTAAAGACTTTCTTTTGTACTTTGTGTGTGGAGTCGTGCTTTGGGTTCATGCTCGTTTGCCTAGTCGTGACTAGGGATGTCCCGATCCGATTCCGATCATTTTGATTTGACAATCTGCCGATACCGATTTTTCCCGATCCGATCTTTATGCAATGCATTAAGAGAAACAAAGGTAACAGATAACGGCTGGTCATCCACCGCGATGAGTTCAGCTCTCTTGCTGTTATTGTTTTGGCCTTTTCACTGTTCTGGGGCCGTTTCTCTTTCCTTTTAGAAGTCTCTGAAAGTGTCGGTTGCTTCAGTGCCGTTACCCGAGTGGCCGCTGTGTACTCGTCCTGTTGGTGTTTGTTTCTCAGGTGGCGTATTTGATTGGTCGTGTTGAACGTAGCTCTGTTCTTGGAACCTCCGCCTTGCAAACATTGCATCTGGCTGTTACACTGCCTTCGCTTTCAATTTCATAATACTTCCAAACTCCTGACATTTTCTCTGTCCCGACTCCCGAGTCACCAGCTGACCGTAGCCTCTCGTTAGCTGCTACTATTAGACACTGCGCCCACTCTGTTGCTTTGAGAGGAATAAACAACCAGGTCTGAAAACAAGCCCAAGCAACACACACATGATGTTGAGTCATTTCAAACCAAAGCGAAGGCCTCAGGATGACTTTAAGACGTGAACATGGTCATTTTTGTTTTGTAACATTAAATAATAATACAAAAATATTGTATAAATAAAAAATCCCGATCCCCGATTTTTTCTCCCGATTCCGATCTTTTGAAAATCACGTGATCGGCTCCGATCCCCGATCACGTGATCGGATCGGGACATCTCTAGTCGTGACACTGGTTTGCAGACTGGTTTCAGACTCACCTACGCAGACCAGGTCCATGAAGCTGTACATGCCGTAGCAGATCTGGAAGAGCACGTCGCGGCGCTGCCACACGGCCTGCGGGCTGAGAGCCGACCACAGCAGCCAGGAGATGCTGGCCACCAGGAAGAGAGAGCCCAGGAACACCGCGATGATCTGCACCTTCTCCACCAGCGTGATGGTGATCGGCTGCCACTGAGAGAGAGAGAGATACACCTGAACATCAGAGGAGAGGACTCTTTAAAGTAGAGACACTACATACTGATATACACCTGAACATCAGAGGAGAGGACTCTTTAAAGTAGAGTCACTACATACTGATATACACCTGAACATCAGCAGGAGAGGACTCTTTAAAGTAGAGACACTACATGCTGATATACACCTGAACATCAGCAGGAGAGGACTCTTTAAAGTAGAGACACTACATGCTGATATACACCTGAACATCAGAGGAGAGGACTCTTTAAAGTAGAGACACTACATACTGATATACACCTGAACATCAGCAGGAGAGGACTCTTTAAGTAGAGACACTACATGCTTGATATACACCTGAACATCAGCAGGAGAGGACTCTTTAAAGTAGAGGACACTACATGCTGATATACACCTGAACATCAGAGGAGAGGACTCTTTAAAGTAGAGACACTACATACTGATATACACCTGAACATCAAGGAGAGGACTCTTTAAGAAGTAGAGACACTACATACTGATATACACCTGAACATCAGAGGAGAGGACTCTTTAAAGTAGAGACACTACATACTGATATACACCTGAACATCAGAGGAGAGGACTCTTTAAAGTAGAGACACTACATACTGATATACACCTGAACATCAGAGGAGAGGACTCTTTAAAGTAGAGTCACTACATACTGATATACACCTGAACATCAGAGAGAGGACTCTTTAAAGTAGAGACACTACATACTGAAATACACCTGAACATCAGAGGAGAGATGGACTCTTTAAAGTAGAGACACTACATACTGATATACCACCTGAACATCAGAGGAGAGGACTCTTTAAAGTAGAGACACTACATACTGATATACACCTGAACATCAGAGGAGAGGACTCTTTAAAGTAGAGACACTACATACTGATATACACCTGAACATCAGAGGAGAGGACTCTTTAAAGTAGAGACACTACATGCTGATATACACCTGAACATCAGAGGAGAGGACTCTTTAAAGTAGAGACACTACATACTGATACACACCTGAACATCAGCAGGAGAGGGACTCTTTAAAGTAGAGACACTACATACTGATATACACCTGAACACCAGCAGGAGAGGACTCTTTAAAGTAGAGACACTACATACTGATATACACCTGAACACCAGAGGAGAGGACTCTTTAAAGTAGAGGCTCTACATACTGATATACACCTGAACACCAGAGGAGAGGACTCTTTAAAGTAGAGACACTACATACTGATATACACCTGAACACCAGAGGAGAGGACTCTTTAAAGTAGAGACACTACATACTGATATACACCTGAACATCAGAGGAGAGGACTCTTTAAAGTAGAGACACTACATGCTGATATACACCTGAACATCAGAGGAGAGGACTCTTTAAAGTAGAGACACTACATACTGATATACACCTGAACACCAGCAGGAGAGGACTCTTTAAAGTAGAGACACTACATACTGAAATACACCTGAACATCAGAGGAGAGGACTCTTTAAAGTAGAGACACTACATACTGATATACACCTGAACATCAGAGGAGAGGACTCTTTAAAGTAGAGACACTACATACTGATATACACCTGAACATCAGAGGAGAGGACTCTTTAAAGTAGAGACACTACATGCTGATATACACCTGAACATCAGAGGAGAGGACTCTTTAAAGTAGAGACACTACATGCTGATATACACCTGAACATCAGAGGAGAGGACTCTTTAAAGTAGAGACACTACATACTGATATACACCTGAACATCAGCAGGAGAGGACTCTTTAAAGTAGAGACACTACATACTGATATACACCTGAACATCAGCAGGAGAGGACTCTTTAAAGTAGAGACACTACATACTGAAATACACCTGAACATCAGCAGGAGAGGACTCTTTAAAGTAGAGACACTACATACTGATATACACCTGAACATCAGAGGAGAGGACTCTTTAAAGTAGAGACACTACATACTGATATACACCTGAACATCAGAGGAGAGGACTCTTTAAAGTAGAGACACTACATGCTGATATACACCTGAACATCAGAGGAGAGGACTCTTTAAAGTAGAGACACTACATACTGATATACACCTGAACATCAGCAGGAGAGGACTCTTTAAAGTAGAGACACTACATACTGATATACACCTGAACATCAGAGGAGAGGACTCTTTAAAGTAGAGACACTACATACTGATATACACCTGAACATCAGCAGGAGAGGACTCTTTAAAGTAGAGACACTACATACTGATATACACCTGAACATCAGCAGGAGAGGACTCTTTAAAGTAGAGACACTACATACTGATATACACCTGAACATCAGCAGGAGAGGACTCTTTAAAGTAGAGACTCTACGTACTGATATACACCTGAACATCAGCAGGAGAGGACTCTTAACGTAGAGACACTACATACTGATATACACCTGAAACATCAGCAGGAGAGGACTCTTTAAAGTAGAGACACTACATACTGAATTACACCTGAACATCAGCAGGAGAGGACTCTTTAAAGTAGAGACACTACATACTGAAATACCCCTGAACATCAGAGGAGAGGACTCTTTAAAGTAGAGACACTACATACTGATATACACCTGAACATCAGCAGGAGAGGACTCTTTAAAGTAGAGACACTACATACTGATATACACCTGAACATCAGCAGGAGAGGACTCTTTAAAGTAGAGACACTACATACTGATATACACCTGAGCATCAGCAGGAGAGGACTCTTTAAAGTAGAGACACTACATACTGATATACACCTAAACATCAGCAGGAGAGAACTCTTTAAAGTAGAGACACTACATACTGATATACACCTAAACATCAGCAGGAGAGGACTCTTTAAAGTAGAGAACACTACATACTGATATACACCTGAACATCAGCAGGAGAGGACTCTTTAAAGTAGAGACACTACATACTGATATACACCTGAACATCAGCAGGAGAGGACTCTTTAAAGTAGAGACACTACATACTGATATACACCTGAACATCAGCAGGAGAGGACTCTTTAAAGTATAGACACTACATACTGATATGCACCTGAACATCAGCAGGAGAGGACTCTTTAAAGTAGAGTCACTACATACTGATATACACCTGAACATCAGCAGGAGAGGACTCTTTAAAGTAGAGACACTACATACTGATATACACCTGAACATCAGCAGGAGAGGACTCTTTAAAGTAGAGACACTACATACTGATATACACCTGAACATCAGCAGGAGAGGACTCTTTAAAGTAGAGACACTACATACTGATATACACCTGAACATCAGCAGGAGGAGGACTCTTTAAAGTAGAGGCACTACATACTGATATACACCTGAACATCAGCAGGAGAGGACTCTTTAAAGTAGAGACACTACATACTGATATACACCTGAACATCAGCAGGAGAGGACTCTTTAAAGTAGAGTCACTACATACTGATATACACCTGAACATCAGCAGGAGAGGACTCTTTAAAGTAGAGACACTACATACTGATATACACCTGATCATCAACAGGAGAGGACTCTTTAAAGTAGAGTCACTACATACTGATATACACCTGAACATCAGCAGGAGAGGACTCTTTAAAGTAGAGACACTACATACTGATATACACCTGAACATCAGCAGGAGAGGACTCTTTAAAGTAGAGTCACTACATACTGATATACACCTGAACATCAGCAGGAGAGGACTCTTTAAAGTAGAGACACTACATTCTGATATACACCTGAACTTCAGCAGGAGAGGACTCTTTAAAGTAGAGACACTACATACTGATATACACCTGAACATCAGCAGGAGAGGACTCTTTAAAGTAGAGAGACTACATACTGAAATACACCTGAACATCAGCAGGAGAGGACTCTTTAAAGTAGAGACACTACATACTGATATACACCTGAACATCAGCAGGAGAGGACTCTTTAAAGTAGAGACACTACATACTGAAATACACCTGAACATCAGCAGGAGAGGACTCTTTAAAGTAGAGACACTACATACTGATATACACCTGAACATCAGCAGGAGAGGACTCTTTAAAGTAGAGACACTACATACTGATATACACCTGAACTTCAGCAGGAGAGGACTCTTTAAAGTAGAGAGACTACATACTGAAATACACCTGAACATCAGCAGGAGAGGACTCTTTAAAGTAGAGACACTACATACTGATATACACCTGAACATCAGCAGGAGAGGACTCTTTAAAGTAGAGACACTACATACTGATATACACCTGAACATCAGCAGGAGAGGACTCTTTAAAGTAGAGACACTACATACTGATATACACCTGAACATCAGCAGGAGAGGACTCTTTAAAGTAGAGACGCTATATACTGATATACACCTGAACATCAGCAGGAGAGGACTCTTTAAAGTAGAGACACTACATATGATATACACCTGAACTTCAGCAGGAGAGGACTCTTTAAAGTAGAGACCACTACATACTGATATACACCTGAACATCAGCAGGAGAGGACTCTTTAAAGTAGAGACACTACATACTGATATACACCTGAACATCAGCAGGAGAGGACTCTTTAAAGTAGAGACACTACATACTGAAATACACCTGAACATCAACAGGAGAGGACCTCTTTAAAGTAGAGACACAACATACTGATATACACCTGAACATCAGCAGGAGAGGACTCTTTAAAGTAGAGACACTACATACTGATATACACCTGAACATCAGCAGGAGAGGACTCTTTAAAGTAGAGACACTACATACTGAAATACACCTGAACATCAGCAGGAGAGGACTCTTTAAAGTAGAGACACTACATACTGAAATACACCTGAACATCAGCAGGAGAGGACTCTTTAAAGTAGAGACACTACATACTGATATACACCTGAACATCAGCAGGAGAGGACTCTTTAAAGTAGAGGACACTACATACTGAAATACACCTGAACATCAGCAGGAGAGGACTCTTTAAAGTAGAGACACTACATACTGATATACACCTGAACATCAGCAGGAGAGGACTCTTTAAAGTAGAGACACTACATACTGAAATACACCTGAACATCAGCAGGAGAGGACTCTTTAAAGTAGAGACACTACATACTGATATACACCTGAACATCAGCAGGAGAGGACTCTTTAAAGTAGAGACACTACATACTGATATACACCTGAACATCAGCAGGAGAGGACTCTTTAAAGTAGAGACACTACATACTGAAATACACCTGATCATCAACAGGAGAGGACTCTTTAAAGTAGAGACACTACATACTGATATACACCTGAACATCAGCAGGAGAGGACTCTTTAAAGTAGAGACACTACATACTGATATACACCTGAACATCAGCAGGAGAGGACTCTTTAAAGTAGAGACAATACATACTGATATACACCTGAACATCAGCAGGAGAGGACTCTTTAAAGTAGAGACACTACATACTGATATACACCTGAACATCAGCAGGAGAGGACTCTTTAAAGTAGAGACCACTACATACTGATATACACCTGAACATCAGCAGGAGAGGACTCTTTAAAGTAGAGGCACTACATACTGATATACACCTGAACATCAGCAGGAGAGGACTCTTTAAAGTAGAGACACTACATACTGATATACACCTGAACATCAGCAGGAGAGGACTCTTTAAAGTAGAGTCACTACATACTGATATACACCTGAACATCAGCAGGAGATGACTCTTTAAAGTAGAGACACTACATACTGATATACACCTGATCATCAACAGGAGAGGACTCTTTAAAGTAGAGTCACTACATACTGATATACACCTGAACATCAGCAGGAGAGGACTCTTTAAAGTAGAGACACTACATACTGATATACACCTAAACATCAGCAGGAGAGGACTCTTTAAAGTAGAGACACTACATTCTGATATACACCTGAACTTCAGCAGGAAAGGACTCTTTAAAGTAGAGACACTACATACTGATATACACCTGAACATCAGCAGGAGAGGACTCTTTAAAGTAGAGAGACTACATACTGAAATACACCTGAACATCAGCAGGAGAGGACTCTTTAAAGTAGAGACACTACATACTGATATACACCTGAACATCAGCAGGAGAGGACTCTTTAAAGTAGAGACACTACATACTGAAATACACCTGAACATCAGCAGGAGAGGACTCTTTAAAGTAGAGACACTACATACTGATATACACCTGAACATCAGCAGGAGAGGACTCTTTAAAGTAGAGACACTACATACTGATATACACCTGAACATCAGCAGGAGAGGACTCTTTAAAGTAGAGACACTACATACTGATATACACCTGAACTTCAGCAGGAGAGGACTCTTTAAAGTAGAGAGACTACATACTGAAATACACCTGAACATCAGCAGGAGAGGACTCTTTAAAGTAGAGACACTACATACTGATATACACCTGAACATCAGCAGGAGAGGACTCTTTAAGTAGAGACACTACATACTGATATACACCTGAACATCAGCAGGAGAGGACTCTTTAAAGTAGAGACACTACATACTGATATACACCTGAACATCAGCAGGAGAGGACTCTTTAAAGTAGAGACGCTATATACTGATATACACCTGAACATCAGCAGGAGAGGACTCTTTAAAGTAGAGACACTACATACTGATATACACCTGAACTTCAGCAGGAGAGGACTCTTTAAAGTAGAGACACTACATACTGATATACACCTGAACATCAGCAGGAGAGGACTCTTTAAAGTAGAGACACTACATACTGATATACACCTGAACATCAGCAGGAGAGGACTCTTTAAAGTAGAGACACTACATACTGAAATACACCTGATCATCAACAGGAGAGGACTCTTTAAAGTAGAGACACAACATACTGATATACACCTGAACATCAGCAGGAGAGGACTCTTTAAAGTAGAGACACTACATACTGATATACACCTGAACATCAGCAGGAGAGGACTCTTTAAAGTAGAGACACTACATACTGAAATACACCTGAACATCAGCAGGAGAGGACTCTTTAAAGTAGAGACACTACATACTGATATACACCTGAACATCAGCAGGAGAGGACTCTTTAAAGCAGAGACACTACATACTGATATACGCCTGAACATCAGCAGGAGAGGACTCTTTAAAGTAGAGACACTACATACTGAAATACACCTGAACATCAGCAGGAGAGGACTCTTTAAAGTAGAGACACTACATACTGATATACACCTGAACATCAGCAGGAGAGGACTCTTTAAAGTAGAGACACTACATACTGAAATACACCTGAACATCAGCAGGAGAGGACTCTTTAAAGTAGAGACACTACATACTGATATACACCTGAACATCAGCAGGAGAGGACTCTTTAAAGTAGAGACACTACATACTGAAATACACCTGAACATCAGCAGGAGAGGACTCTTTAAAGTAGAGACCACTACATACTGATATACACCTGAACATCAGCAGGAGAGGACTCTTTAAAGTAGAGACACTACATACTGATATACACCTGAACATCAGCAGGAGAGGACTCTTTAAAGTAGAGACACTACATACTGAAATACACCTGATCATCAACAGGAGAGGACTCTTTAAAGTAGAGACACTACATACTGATATACACCTGAACATCAGAGGAGAGGACTCTTTAAAGTAGAGACACTACATACTGAAATACACCTGAACATCAGCAGGAGAGGACTCTTTAAAGTAGAGACACTACATACTGATATACACCTGAACATCAGCAGGAGAGGACTCTTTAAAGTAGAGACACTACATACTGAAATACACCTGATCATCAACAGGAGAGGACTCTTTAAAGTAGAGACACTACATACTGATATACACCTGAACATCAGCAGGAGAGGACTCTTTAAAGTAGAGACACTACATACTGATATACACCTGAACATCAGCAGGAGAGGACTCTTTAAAGTAGAGACACTACATACTGATATACACCTAAACATCAGCAGGAGAGAACTCTTTAAAGTAGAGACACTACATACTGATATACACCTAACATCAGCAGGAGAGGACTCTTTAAAGTAGAGACACTACATACTGATATACACCTGAACATCAGCAGGAGAGGACTCTTTAAAGTAGAGACACTACATACTGATATACACCTGAACATCAGCAGGAGAGGACTCTTTAAAGTAGAGACTCTACATACTGATATACACCTGAACATCAGCAGGAGAGGACTCTTTAAAGTATAGACACTACATACTGATATGCACCTGAACATCAGCAGGAGAGGACTCTTTAAAGTAGAGACACTACATACTGATATACACCTGAACATCAGCAGGAGAGAACTCTTTAAAGTAGAGACACTACATACTGAAATACAAATGAACATCAGCAGGAGAGGACTCTTTAAAGTAGAGACACTACATACTGATATACACCTGAACATCAGCAGGAGAGGACTCTTTAAAGTAGAGACACTACATACTGATATACACCTGAACATCAGCAGGAGAGGACTCTTTAAAGTAGAGACACTACATACTGATATACACCTGAACATCAGCAGGAGAGGACTCTTTAAAGTAGAGACGCTAAATACTGATATACACCTGAACATCAGCAGGAGAGGACTCTTTAAAGCCAAAAAAGCTTAGAGTTAACTCAGAATCAGAACATTGTGGATTGTGAAGCTGCACGGAGAAAACTACTTTTAGGCAGAGGGTGTTTGTTCATTCTGCCCAGTGACTCAAGTCCCATCTGGAGCGAACAGATATGAAAAAGCCTGAATGTTCCTCAGATAATGAAACCATCCAGACATGTTGAGCTGCAGGAGGCTCCGTCTGTTCAGCCTTGGGAGGAAACAAGGACTGAAGGAATCCAAACTGAAGAGGAAACAGAAACACTGAGCGGGTCAACGCCACGCCTCCATCAAGAAAACAACCATCATGACTATAGATAGATGGTTTGATGGAAATGTATTCTTAACTGCATCTTTACTACTGATTTAGTAGAGTCCATTTTGTGTTCATGAAAATGGGGGAGGGTCATAATTCAGAGGCGAAATGCATGAACTCAGAGATTTTAAACTGATGTCCTTTTAAGACTTACATCACATTTAAAAAGGTTGAAATGTGGCGATGTTTTGCAGTTTTCCACTTATTTCCACATGTTCTGAGCAGTCAGCCATTCAAAAGAAATATACAGATGCTATTATAATGGTTTTAATTAAGAGGGAAGTTACGCAGGAAGTGCTCTGACAGATCGTTACGGCCGCCGCCTCCCCGTTTAACTCTATTTGAATGTGTTTTATGTAAATGAGCTGTGCGGTTGCCCTGATGTCCTTGGCTGCTCATCTCCTTGGCTGCTCATCTCCTGGCCCGCCCCGAAGATTGTGATTGGAGGATGCCGGGCCCGACACGCTCCAATCCCAGCACACATCCACCTTCCGGAGACGACTACAAAGCCTGTGGACAGCGATCAGTCTGTCGGCGACCAGCTCTGATGTGTGAACAGACGCCTCTCGCTACTTGCTTTTCGTTGTGCTTAACTCGTGTGGTCCGTATTTAGTTTAGTGTTGATTAGATGTGTCTAGAGTAGCTTAGAATTACGTTGACTGTCGTCCTCTAGCTTAGCTGTGTTTTCTTACAGCCTCCTCTTGTTAGCTTGTACCACTTTAATAGTGAGGGTTGTTTTGTTGCTATTGTTGTTTACATTACATGACATGTCACTTGTTAGACGCTTGAATCCAAAGCGACTTACATGTGTGGACAATCCCCACAGGAGCAATTTGGGGTGAAGACGTCTCAGGGACACAATGACATGCTGACTGCAGTGGGGTTTGAACCCTGATCCGAACACCAACACAGAACCCACTGCGCCACACGCCTCCCTGTAGTATCTATTCCTTTGTGTTTGATTAGGCTCTCTTATTAGAGTCCTCCCTTTGTTGGTTGCTCCATTTTGTTATCCTGTTATTTAATAAACTCCTTGTAAATAATTACCAATTCCAACTGGTGTGTGTTGCCTTTCCTCTTCCCCTAGTTGGGACGTAACACAGATGCAGGAGGGTTTATTTTTTGGCCGGTTTTCCTGCACTGTGAATATTTCTGAGCATAAATCAATGCACCAGAGAGACTGTAAAAACAATCATCTGTTAATGCCTCTATAATAATTCAGAGAGGATGCTCGGTGGGAGAAAACGGTAACCTCAAACGGCTGTAAAGAAAGTCGTAAAAAGCCCAGAGATCATATAATGGCAATGATTCCTAATTCATTATTTAAACGTCCATTATCAACCAACCTGTTACATGTTAAAGTGCATATTTGTACGTATTTATATAAATGTTTTATTACGTGCTCATTCATCATAATTGTACATTAAATAAAGTACAATTATTAATGATTCCCCACTCCCCGCCCTCAGTGCTTTACCTGCCAGGGGTTCTTGGTGTTGATGGCGATGACGCTGAAGCGGTAGCAGCAGAGTTCACAGGTCCAGCAGCCGCGCTCGCTGATCCACTTCAGGAGGCAGGTCTGGTGGGTGTAGCGCACCGAGCCGTCGCAGCGGCACGGGTTCAGCAGGGCGCCCTGCAGCAGGTCAGAGGTCAGATATCAACACATGATGATGGAGAGAGAATTTCTTTAATCGTTAACCTTTGTGTTTTCTTCCCGTGAAATGTGGGTGAACTTTGACCTGGGAAGACCACATATGTTCTGAGTTTGGATAAAACACACATAGATTTTTTGTAAATCTTCGTTTCTGTGGCAACTAAATAAAAGATTCACTTATTCTGACATTAAAGACGTTTGGAAAGGGTCACATTAGATGGGAGGACAACAACAAGGATAACATATGAATGTCACAAACACATATTAACAACTGATTAGGAAATGGAAGCTTCAAGACTTGATAAGCAATCAAATACAATCCAATTTACTTTTAGTGGAAGTGCATGTTTTTTAATTGGCAATCTGAAAAGCATTCAACGAACCCTGATTGTGATTTAAAAAAACCTTTATTGATAAATGAATAACAAACAAGTTTAGTCTCAAAAAGTCTGCATTTAAGGCGCCTTGTTCTTATTTTTGTAAATGCTCTTTGTCTTAAACACGCTGGAGTAGATGTGACACAATCTTAAGAGAAACAGACGGAAACAATCTGCTGTTGGGTCGATAGTGGAACCATCTTCTTAATGTTAATCTTAAATCCAATTCTTAAGGTCTACGTGTCACAACTTTCTCATCATCCAGGGAGCCTTGCCTTCATGCCTCAGTTTGGATTTCCTCCCAGCGGGTCATTCATCAAATAAAATCCACGCCTTGTTCACCAGCGTCGCTCAGATCAATGATCGTTGCTCTGCAGCTACAACACGTCCAGATGCAGCGCGACATAAATCATGAAAAACCATATCTATGCTTTCTTCCTGGAGGCATTCCTCAGGCGGCCATTACTGCCGGGCAGTGAGCGGAGTATTAAAAGTGTATTAAGGTCAGCGGTCAGGCAGATCGTTTTTCACCATGTCATATTAACCTTGTGGGTTGAAGAGCACCTCAGAGGCTTTCACTTGAATTAACTGAGTTAGGGCGGCTCTCCACTGAAGCTGTGAGGCTTTAAAGAGAAGGAGGATTTCAATGCTTCTGGATATCTGAGGGGACATTTGATGAACCATAAAACTCTTTTGGGATTGTAGAGGCCAACAAAGTGGACCCTGAAAGCAACATCTCCCTGGTTCCCGCCACGAAAAGGAGACGTATGATTATTTCAGAAAATAATCTCAACGTTTATGATTCATAGATGTTTTGGTCAGCAGGAAAATATTCACATGTTAACACCACTTTATGATTTCTGAAGTAACAAGTTAATGTTGGGCTATAAAGGAACTACAGCATGGTCACATGACTTCACGTCACCACTGCTAAGCTAAAGGTGGCTAATGTTGGGCTATAAAGGAACTAAAGCACGGTAACATGACTTCACGTCACCACCGCTAAGCTAAAGGAGGCTAATGTTGGGCTATAAAGGAACTACAGCACGGTCACATGACTTCACGTCACCACCGTTAAGCTAAAGGAGGCTAATGTTGGGCTATAAAGGAACTACAGCACGGTCACATGACTTCACGTCACCACTGCTAAGCTAAAGGAGGCTAATGTTGGGCTATAAAGGAACTACAGCACGGTCACATGACTTCACGTCACCACCGTTAAGCTAAAGGAGGCTAATGTTGGGCTATAAAGGAACTACAGCACGGTCACATGACTTCACGTCACCACTGCTAAGCTAAAGGAGGCTAATGTTGGGCTATAAAGGAACTACAGCACGGTCACATGACTTCACGTCACCACCGCTAAGCTAAAGGAGGCTAATGTTGGGCTATAAAGGAACTACAGCATGGTCACATGACTTCACGTCACCACCGTTAAGCTAAAGGTGGCTAATGTTGGGCTATAAAGGAACTAAAGCACGGTAACATGACTTCACGTCACCACTGCTAAGCTAAAGGTGGCTAATGTTGGGCTATAAAGGAACTAAAGCACGGTAACATGACTTCACGTCACCACCGCTAAGCTAAAGGAGGCTAATGTTTGGCTATAAAGGAACTAAAGCACGGTCACATGACTTCACGTCACCACCGTTAAGCTAAAGGAGGCTAATGTTGGGCTATAAAGGAACTACAGCACGGTCACATGACTTCACGTCACCACTGCTAAGCTAAAGGTGGCTAATGTTGGGCTATAAAGGAACTAAAGCACGGTAACATGACTTCACGTCACCACCGCTAAGCTAAAGGAGGCTAATGTTGGGCTATAAAGGAACTAAAGCACGGTCACATGACTTCACGTCACCACCGCTAAGCTAAAGGAGGCTAATGTTGGGCTATAAAGGAACTACAGCACGGTCACATGACTTCACGTCACCACCGCTAAGCTAAAGGCGGCTAATGTTGGGCTATAAACGAACTATAGCAAGGTCACATGACTTCACGTCACCACCGTTAAGCTAAAGGAGGCTAATGTTGGGCTATAAAGGAACTACAGCTCGTTCACATGACTTCACGTCACCACCGCTAAGTTAAAGGAGGCTAATGTTGGGCTATAAAGGAACTACCGCACGGTCACATGACTTCACGTCACCACCGCTAAGTTAAAGGAGGCTAATGTTGGGCTATAAAGGAACTACCGCTCGGTCACATGACTTTACGTCACCACCGCTAAGCTAAAGGTGGCTAATGTTGGGCTATAAAGGAACTACAGCATGGTCACATGACTTCACGTCACCACCGTTAAGCTAAAGGAGGCTAATGTTGGGCTATAAAGGAACTACAGCACGGTCACATGACTTCACGTCACCACTGCTAAGCTAAAGGTGGCTAATGTTGGGCTATAAAGGAACTAAAGCACGGTAACATGACTTCACGTCACCACCGCTAAGCTAAAGGAGGCTAATGTTGGGCTATAAAGGAACTAAAGCACGGTCACATGACTTCACGTCACCACCGTTAAGCTAAAGGAGGCTAATGTTGGGCTATAAAGGAACTACAGCACGGTCACATGACTTCACGTCACCACCGCTAAGCTAAAGGTGGCTAATGTTGAGCTATAAAGGAACTACAGCACGGTCACATGACTTCACGTCACCACCGCTAAGCTAATGTTGGGCTATAAAGGAACTACCGCACGGTCACATGACTTCACGTCACCACCGCTAAGCTAAAGGAGGCTAATGTTGGGCTATAAAGGAACTACAGCTCGGTCACATGACTTCACGTCACCACCGCTAAGCTAAAGGAGGCTAATGTTGGGCTATAAAGGAACTACAGCACGGTCACATGACTTCACGTCACTACCACCAAGCTAAAGGCAGCTAATGTTGGGCTATAAAGGAACTACAGCACGGTCACATGACTTCACGTCACCACCGCTAAGCTAAAGGCGACTAATGTTGGGCTATAAAGGAACTACAGCACGGTCACATGACTTCAAGTCACCACCGCTAAGCTAAAGGCGGCTAATGTTGGGCTATAAAGGAACTACAGCACGGTCACATGACTTCACATCACCACCGCTAAGCTAAAGGCGACTAATGTTGGGCTATAAAGGAACTACAGCACGGTCACATGACTTCAAGTCACCACCGCTAAGCTAAAGGCGGCTAATGTTGGGCTATAAAGGAACTACAGCACGGTCACATGACTTCACATCACCACCGCTAAGCTAAAGGCGGCTAATGTTGGGCTATAAAGGAACTACAACACGGTCACATGACTTCACGTCACCACCGCTAAGCTAAAGGCGGCTAATGTTGGGCTATAAAGGAACTACAGCACGGTCACATGACTTCACGTCACCACCGCTAAGCTAAAGGCGGTTAATGTTGGGCTATAAAGGAACTACAGCACGGTCACATGACTTCACGTCACCACCGCTAAGCTAAAGGAGGCTAATGTTGGGCTATAAAGGAACTACAGCACGGTCACATGACTTATCATATTCACAGTTCATCTGTGTATTTAAATTATGATGTTTTTGGGGTGAAGTCTTCCTTTCCTTCAAGTTATTCAAAACATGACTCCATTGATGCTGATTTACTGGACTTAGATAACATCTTACTCTGCTCATAAATGAATATTTACATTCTCCCTGATAACAGGTGGAGCTCGGCCTTCAAGATTTAAGATTAAAAGGCTTTATCGTCGTATGCTCAGGAGCTACAGTGTAGTTATTTAAAATGAAAATCTTAAGTCCCAGGCTCCTTCAATAATGCAACATGAATATATAAGACATAAAACAATATGAAACAGTGCAAGAGAATGTTGCAAGTCACCAATGTGCAGGTAAATGCGTGAGAAGGGAACTCTAAAATCCAGATATTAGTCTGGCCCCGGACGCAGGGATTAGATTAAGTGTGCTAATAGGCTGTAGCCCACGTTCAGAGGACAGGATATTCACTTAGCGTTTACTGCCTGCTCTCCTTCCTGCAGGACGAGCCGTCCCTCATGCTGTCACGAGACAGAAAAGCACCCTGCAGAGTTTCAGGTTTCAGAGACGCGTGACCGTTTGTCTGTCCGCCGTCTGCAGGAGGACTCACAGACTGATGATTCACTGAGACCGTGATTCAGGGATTTCCTCCACCTCTCATTGTGAATCCATTGGAGAACTGTAGTGTATGGGCATATCTATATATATATCTAATTGTATTTAATTCAGTCTTTTTATTGTACAGTCTTACATTTTGTATAGTTTTTTTCCTGTTTTATTTTATTTTTTATTAGATATTACGTTTTAACTCCTTATGTTAATATAAATATACATTTTTAGTTATATATTTTTATTGCGAACTCTTATTTAACCTCCTTTGTTTAAATATATGTTATCTTATTGAACATTTTAATTGAATGTCTTGTGCTTATAGAAATATTTAAATTTTTTATTTTACGTCCAATATATTATTTTTAAAAACTTGTTTTGATTTAAGTTCATTTAATTTAGTTGTATTTCATTGTATGTGTGTTTATATAAATATATACATGTTATTTTAATAATTGCTATAGCATTCTTACTGAAGCTTATTGCTCTTGCTTTAACTTCTTGTGTGTTTTTATTTAATTCAATCTGTCAATGGCCTTTCAATAAATATAAATTATAATTGTTAAAAAAAATGTTGTTCTTCTTGTGTGTCAGTCATCCACACCAATCAGAAGGGCTGTGCTCCACATGTACCAGCCATTGTTAACCAATCAGAAGTGCTGTGCTCCACATGCACCAGCCATTGTTAACCAATCAGAAGTGCTGTGCTCCACATGTACCAGCCATTGTTAACCAATCAGAAGTGCTGTGCTCCACATGTACCAGCCATTGTTAACCAATCAGAAGTGCTGTGCTCCACATGTACCAGCCATTGTTAACCAATCAGAAGTGCTGTGCTCCACATGTACCAGCCATTGTTAACCAATCAGTGGCCCCTGATAGAAGGTGATTGACAGATTGATCCAATCACCTGCCAAGTATTTTTGAAATACTTTTCCAAATGGCTTCCAGTGGAGCTTCAGATGGTGAAACCAACCCTCTGGGTCAGGTTAGTGATGCTCCATCACATGTTTCTATTACAGGGTGAATCTGAAACTGAAGCTCGACTTTAAAGCAACCCAACGGAAGTTACATGTAAGTTTAGTTCTTTCACTCGTAGCTCGGGCTGCGGGATGCTAGAGACGGGAGCACGTTGATACGACCTTCCTAGCCGGAGTTATGGCCGCATTTTACAATAAACTTCCGTTGGGTCGCTTAAAAACAAATATCGCAAATCGAATCGCAATATCTGTCAGAAAAATCGCAATTAGATTATTTCTTCAAATCGTGCAGCCCTAATTGTACGTATGTTATATATATATTTATATATACACAGACTATAAGTGAGTTGTGCAAAAGTAGATTAAACTTACAAACAGCTAACAGTATAACAGCTTGTACTTGTACTCTGAACTGCTGTACTTGTTCTTGATTACTTTCCAACTGTAGAAGCAGGTATGCTCTGTCCACGGCGCTGAAGTCAGTTCAAGGTCCTTCTCTGCACTTTAGTTGTAACTCTTAATAACATTACAGATTTACATCTTCACATTTACTTTGGCTCTTTTTCTATTATTATCCATCCAATCAGAAACGTCTCCAGCATGATGTGAAAGCAGGTGAGTTGCAGCAGCAGCCAATCACCATGCAGCACCTTCATTCAATTAAAGCCAACTTTCACCTCCTCAACTCTTTAGATAAAGAAGTGAATTCAATGTTTAGAATTACTCTGCTACAGGTGAGTAAAGTAGGTTAGCAGTAAGTAACACACATGTTTAGCTATTGGATTATAATTATGTATGTGTTTATCACTTTAATGTTGCAGCTAGTCGTAGTAGAGTTTTTCTTACTAAATACATACATATATATAGACACGTAGCTTGTGACTTTCACCAAGGATCAATAAAGTTTATCCACACAACTAGCAGCTTTTGCCAAATGTGTGTCACACCTCTAAAGCCAACTACATGTCAACGTATCACTGCGAGCTGTTCTTTGTTTGGTTCTTTATGGCATTTAGTGTCAATAGACCTCATTTATACAAAACTATAGAACATTGTTGAGTTAAAAATAGCTAAAATGTTCAATGTTTTTGAACATTTTAAAATCAGAGCAGCAGGACACAGACACACATGTGGACGTTTAGTCAGGATTCTGTTTTGAAACGTATTTAAATGTATGAACCCATCATGTTTCCATCCCCTAACCCTAACTGGATGAAATCGCCCTTATTCTGACATGAAAACAGAAAAGTTTAACTATTTCAAAAACATGATGAATTACTAATTGATTAGACATGTTTGTTGTGTTGAATGTAACATAGGGATCTTTAAAGTGTATCTTGACATGATAACCTACTTGTTGATTATATTTTGTATTCTAAATACAATCTCCAAACTTAATCTGTCAGATAAATGTCCAGTAGTGGAGTTCAAAGTAAAAAATGTGAAGTTAAGAGTAGCAGGAAGTACAAATACTCGAGTAGAAGTACCTCCACAGAGCACTTGAGTAAATCTACTTGGCTACTCTCCACCCTTCACACCACCAGTACTTTGCATGTGACAGAAACAGCTGGTTGTACCTGCTCGGCTCCCTGGAAGCAGATCCTGCAGCTGGGGGTCGGGATGCAGGTGTCACTGCTGCTGTTTGAATGCATCGTCTGCTCCTTGCACGATTTCCCCCCCAAAACCCCCACTTCCTCCTCCTCTTCCACGCGGGAGAAATGCCCCCCGTTGTTCCCCTCACATGCATCCCTGCATCTCCGGGCCTCCTCTTCCTCACCCGGCTCTTCCTCCTTCTCTTCCCCGGGGTGCAGGCGTCTTTCCTCGCCACCGTGAGGCTCTCCTTCCCCCCAGGTGTGGCTGTGGGGGAAGTTTTCGCCCCCCTTCGCCTCCTCCCCTCCACGCGCCTCTCCCTCCTCTGTGCTCATGATCAAATGAAAAGTGGAGAATATAGCATAGATGCAACCCGACAGAGGATCCAGCGCCACCGCCGATGCTTCAGTGAGATGACGCCGGGATTTGGACACCGAGCCGAGCCTCTCTCCTGCAGCCGAAGCTATGCTGTGTTTTCCTGGCAGTACAGATGGAAACCCGGATCCCCCCGGCGGTTCTGCGGATTTTGGACCCGCCTCATGAGCTCCGGAGACCCGGGGAGCGTCTCCTTACAGCCTCCGTGCATCGTAGCAGGATTCCCTCTTCCTCTTCCTCCCTCCTCTTCCTCTTCCTCCTCCTCCTCTTTTACCGAATCAAAATCAGAATCATGTTTATCACCAGATAGGTTGACACGTACGAGGAATTTGACTTGGTGTCATCGTGCATACATCAAAGTAAAACAAAAACGAAAAACACAGATAGCGAACTATTTTAAGAACACTATCATAGTTCGCTATCTGTGTTTTTTAAATAGTTGTTTTACTTGTATGCACCAAGACACCAAGGCTTTGCTGCCTCTTCTGCCGATGCAGCAATCTGGGGTTTAAGGGGTCCTCCTAAAGGGGTTTCAATGCTTCATCTGCAATATATACTAATTTATATAAATAGTTATCACCGCAATAAACCGTATTTAATTTTGTCTTAATGTACATTATTTAATTTCATATTCTGTTCTTGTACATATCATATTCTATTTACATGTATACTTCTTGCACTACTTTTCATTTAGGATTTTTGCATGTTATTATATATGTTGCCTTGTTGGAGGAGCTCAGGTCAGAAGAATTGCATTGCCCTTATACACTTTGAGCATATGATGATACAACCTTTGAATTCAATGGCCCTGACGATGAGCAGTAATCCTCCGCTGTAAGGGATTAAATAAATGTAAATTAGGTATATAATTTGTTTATATATAATTTGTAAGTCAATAATAGTTTTGTTTATCAATTTGATACTGCTTAAGTTTGTACAGTATCATAATTATCTTGTTTCAAATCAAACAAGCCGTCTTCCTCCTGCAGAAAACACCCTTCCCCTGGGGAGGAGGCCATTATCCCTCATTGTGATGGAGGAGCAGATTCACACACACCCAAAAAAAGTGTCACCTGCTGGGCTTCAAATGCCATCGTTATGCAGGGCGGTGCCTTTAACCTTTTTCTACCAGCAGATATCAGCAGGAAACTTCCCTGATGATCACTTTCTTTAAAGAGACCCTGATGTGCTTTCTGTTGTTTCCCCTCTCCTGTAGTTCTGTAGGTTTTAGTCAACCCAGTCTCACAAAGAAACGTGTAATAGCTACGTTTCTCCACAGGGCAAAACTTAGTATATTCACAAATAACCCTCTCAAGACGTGACATGGATACAATATGTTTTCCTATTCATTTCGTAGTACCCCTCAATGCAGTGCGCAATGCCTCAACGTCTCAACGTGGGCGGAGCTCAACCTTTCTCAACTTTTAAGCACGTGACGTCCCGACTCCTGTGTTGTGTACTTACCCAGTCACAAAAGTAACATATTATATCTTATATTATTAATATATATATAATGATACCGGTAATATAATGATACCTTGAGATCTCTGTTACATTTGAGTTTAAATGCAAACTTTTTAACTAACTTGATGGCGAGTGATTTGTCGCCATGGGCAACGGCATTTAAAAATATAAAACTCAACTTAAACACATTAACAGCCTTCATGCATGGTTATGAACACATGAACACAACTACATCATAAGGGAGGGGAGGAAAAGACGAGGATTCAAAAAGGAAATGGAGAAAAAGAGAGAGTTTAAAGGAGAACTGATTAGACGTGGCAAAAATAATACTAAGGGGTAAGAGAGATTTTTGGGTTTAGGTTCGGGAGGTAGGAAGATTAGGATGAGGTAAAAAGGTAGGGAGTGGTTAGGGTTAGGATGGGGGGAAGGGAAGGGTTAGATTGAAGGGAGGGAAGAGAACTGCTACCCGGGAAACAGGATGCAACGCGTCATCTGTGAAGCTCCGCCCACATTGAGCTCATTGAGGCATTGCGCACTGCATTGAGGGGCTTCTCTTCATTTCTAATGACCAGTGTTCATGTCACCTGATCGCAAACTTTCCCAGTGAGAAAAAAAAACATGGCGGACACTCAATTTATTTTGAGTGGAAAATCCTAAATTGTAGGATAGTTTGGTTAAAATGCTTTTTGATTAGATTTCTAGCGAGAAGTTTATATTGTACTTTTAGAATCTACGTCCAGTGGATGTTTAGGATCCATAGTTTGATAGATATTACGAAGATTATTTGAGCTTTTTTTTTTTTTTTTTACAAAATATTGTATCCATGTCACGTCTTGAGAGGGTTATTTGTGATTATAAAACGGACAAGTCAAATCAAGCAATCTGATTGGTTCTTAGCCGTGATATAATGAGCGTATCACGGGTAGAATTGTAGTAAACTTTTCACAAGTCAGTATCCCTCCGCGTCTGAGAAAAGCTACAACTGTTAAAACTGTTACATTACGTCCGTTAAGAAACTAACTAACCAACAAAGCTCAAGATGGAAACATTTAAGGTTAACTTGGACCTCCGGGGGGGTCTTACTATGGAGGAGGGGATTGAGCAGTGCCTATCTCCAGAAAAAAAAGCACCTAAACGACGACATGCAGAGCTACGTGCAAAAAGACTGGACTCTTAATCCACATTCAGCTCTACAAAGAACATCTCTGCCTTTACAAGAATGCCCTCACCACCGCTAAGTCCTCCTACTACTCCAACCTCATCAGTTCTGGAAAAGGTAACACAAGAAACCTCTTCTCAACCATCAGACACCTACTTCAACCTCCCAC
The DNA here is from genome assembly GCF_902827175.1 of Gymnodraco acuticeps. Taxonomy (NCBI): domain Eukaryota; kingdom Metazoa; phylum Chordata; class Actinopteri; order Perciformes; family Bathydraconidae; genus Gymnodraco; species Gymnodraco acuticeps. The sequence continues at coordinate 24,959 of NW_022991402.1, forward strand.
AACCCTCCCCACAGACATCTCATCTGATGACTGCAATGACTTTCTGAATTTCTTCAATAGCAAAATCAACACCATCCACCTGCAACTGGCTGCATCTACAACCTCCAAAGACGACCCACAGTGGCTGAGCTCCACCAGTCACCAGCTAATCCCCACCCTGTCCAATTTCGCGGCACCTACTGAGTTCTCCATCACTGAGCTTATCCGTAAATCCAAACCTACTACCTGTCAGCTCGACCCACTCCCCACTGCCCTCGTTAAAACCTGTGTGCTCTCTACTTGCCCCTTGATCATAAGAATCATTAACTCGTCCCTCGCAACTGGAACTGTACCACCAAACCTCAAAACTGCTGCAATAACACCAACACTCAAAAAACCTGGAGCTGACCGAGATGACCTGAATAACTACAGGCCCATCTCTAACCTCTCCTTCATCTCAAAAACCCTCGAAAGAGTGGTTGCTGACCAACTTCAACAACACCTGGACCTTCATGAACCCTTCCAATCGGGTTTCCGCTCAAAGCACAGCACAGAAACAGCGCTGGTAAAAATCACCAACGACCTCCTCCGTGCAGCTGACTCTGGACTGCTCACCATCCTAATCCTCCTTGACCTCACAGCTGCCTTTGACACCATCTCACACGCACTGCTTATTAAACGTTTGGCAGAAATTGGGATCACTGGTACTGCACTCTCATGGTTTTCATCCTACCTCACAGACAGAAAACAATATGTCCGTCTCAGCACCCACCGTTCAAGCTGCTCCACTGTCTCACATGGTGTTCCTCAGGGGTCAGTATTGGGTCCACTCCTGTTTATTATCTACCTACTCCCCCTTGGCACTATCCTTCCATCATAATGTCCATTTCCACTGTTACGCCGACGATACCCAGGTCTACATTTCCTGCAAACCCAACACTGCCCTCCCCCCAACCTCTCTCACCAACTGCCTCCATCAGGAGCTGGATGAGCAGGAACTTCCTAAAACTCAACGGCAGCAAAACCGTAGCCCTGCTGGTTGGCACCAAAACCACCCTCTCCAAAACCTCATCCTCCCCTGCCTCCAACCTCATCATTGATGGCTACTCCATCCCCTTCTCTGGCCAAGTTAAGAGCCTTGGTGTCATCCTGGACAGCTCCCTCTCATTTTCACCTCACATAAATAACATCACCCGGACTGCCTTCTTCCACATACGCAACATCTCCAGACTCCGCCCATCCCTTTCTCAATCAAACACTGAAGTCCTGGTCAATGCATTTGTCACGTCCCGCATCGACTACTGTAACGCCATCCTCTCAGGCATTCCCACCAAGCTCATCAATAAACTACAAATCATACAGAACTCCGCAGCCCGGATCATCACCGGCACCAAGGCCTCCGAACACATCACCCCCATCCTCATCCAACTCCACTGGCTCCCTGTTCAATCTCGTATCAACTTCAAAAACCTACTGCTCACTTACAAAGCCCTACATAACCTGGCCCCCCCCTATCTGGCTGACCTTCTTCAGGAGTACACCCCCTCTCGCTCCCTCCGCTCCTCCTCTGCTGGTCTGCTGACCGCCCCCACCCCACGCCTCGTCACCATGGGTGCTCGGGCTTTTAGCTGCACTGCTCCCAGACTCTGGAACTCCCTCCCCCCGCACATCGGACAGTCAGACACAATCACCATATTCAAATCCCAATTAAAAACCCACCTCTTCAAATCTGCCTACTCGCTGTAGTGCTCCCCATTACATGTTTCCTTTGTGTCCACTTGACTCCTCCATGACTTCCTGTTTGTGTTTTTATCATGTTCTGCTGCCTATTAGCGTTTTTTTTATTTTTTTATTTTTTTAACAAATCGTACGGTGTCCTTGGTGTCATGAAAGGCGCCTAAAAATGAAATGTATTATTATTATTATTATTACGTGAAGAGCAGGCAGACCAACTGGAGAAGTAGCACCATTCAAAAGCGTTCTGATGCGGGTCTTGAAAGCAGAGACATGATGAGCGTTAGTGGCCACAGGTGAGGAAGCTCTCTCCAGAGCTGCTGGAAGCCGAATCTCAGGGACCGGAGAAAGTGGAGCAATATTCTCACCACGCCAAGCAACAGCCTAGAACAGCCTCAACCTACAAGTGACCTCGTAAGCATGCTACTGATGCTGGACAGGTTTCAGTGGCTGCACAAGAAACGGCAACATACACATGAATGTAAATAAACAGCTAAATAATGGATCAACTCTCTCTTTCTAGCTGTTAGTGTTGTTGCATAGCAACCACCTCACACTATGTTTCGTGCAGAAGGCAACGGAGGGACTATTTTATTTTGAACATCATTATTTACTAATAGAAACTATTTAAATTAGAGTGTGTATTTTTCTTTCATATTGCCATTAACCGTTTCATAAAAGCAATAGCTCACTTCAGGCCGTGGTATATGCTCATTATATCTCAGCCAGAGGGTTGAACTACGTTCGGCCCGGTGGACCAACGTAGCTATTACACGTTTCTTTGTGAGACTGTGTAGGTTTCAGTGCATGTAAATGGTCTGCAGAGGCTAAAATCCCTGTGTTCCCTCCAGAGGAAGTTTCTCTCTTTGTTTTTCACAAATAACATGTGTACTGGGTTTGCTCCTTCACTGAAAACATATTTAAAAATTGACATTATTGCAAAACTGTTTGAGAACTGCTTTATAACCCACTAAAATCAAGTTTAAGCAGCTTTGTGGACATTTCTAAGTTGACTCTGTATATTTGTTAACAACAATAGCTTAATTGTATACATTGTGTTACGTGCCGTAGTGGGCGCTTGTGTGTGTGTGTGTGTGTGTGTGTGTGTGTGTGTGTGTGTGTGTGTGTGTGTGTGTGTGTGTGTGTGTGTGTGTGTGTGTGTGTGTGTGTGTGTGTGTGTGTGTGTGTGTGTGTGTGTGTGTGTGTGTGTGTGTGTGTGTGTGTGTGTGTGTGTGTGTGTGTGTCTCTCCCTCTCCCCCTGATTGTCTCCCTTTTATGAGAAAGTTGTTTTGGTTTGTCGTAAGTTTGCGAATTGGCTGGTGAGCCCTCTTGACTTTTATTAATTAAAAGACCATCTTGTGGTTTCACAAATCAATTTCTTCTCCTTTTTATTTTATATTGTGTTACTTCCCTTTGGTTCCCCTAGTCCAGGAGGGAACGTAACACATAGCCTACTACATAAATGATTGCTTTGATTATGTTGCAAGTGCCGGCTGTTTTAAATTGAACTCTTAACTTTATTTGATTATTAAGGCAATTCAAAATGTCTCTAGTTTTGTTGGTTTATTTGTTTTTATTTGTATTTATTATCAAGTCCTGTATGTATCTATTTGGTGTTTAGGAGTTATTTAAAATTAGTTTTTACTCAGTTATATTGTCGTTAATGTCTCTACTTGATGTATGTCCGAATCAAGATACAAGTTGAATGACTGTATAAATAACGACGTAATAAAGCGTTTGCACTCTGCCTATGGAAGCTAACGGGTTCAAATGGAGTGAAACATGGCTTCAAAACTGATAAATAAGTGTGTGAATTATTTCCTTCTCGTCTCTGATGGTAAACTCTTAATCATTTGTCGGAGCTTTTCCAAGAAGAATCTTTTTCTCTTTGAGGATGCTTCTGTGTTTCCGGGGCGCGGGCAGTAATGGACTCTAATGCAGCCGAGGAAACGATCCACTCTCGTCCAATCACCACCTACGAGGCCGATCAATAACCTGCTCCTCGGGGGGGGGGGAGTCTGAATTCACTCTTTACCTTCTGTCTTAATACAAATAATAATAATACAAAAAGTACTCACTATACAGCAATATATATATTCAATGTACTGCAGACAATACTCAGTGTACTTATTGTACGCAAAATATACTAATTGTACTGCAAAATATACTCAGTTTACTGCAAAAAACTCCAAATCAAAATATGTGTTACTTATTAGTGCATTTCTTTTGATATCCCTCTCAGATTTGGATGTTTTGGTGTCTCAGCTTCCCATGACATCATCAGTGATTCATAAATCTGTGACGCACCTGAAATAAACCACAGGAATGAAGACGAGGAGGTGAAATGCAAATGTCTTTTTCATATAGAAATCTGTCTCCAATCTCAGAATTCCAACTTTCTTCCCAGAATTCAGATTTCTTCTTCTCAGAATACCAACTCAGCATTCTGTATTTTTTTCTCAGACTTCAAAATATTTTTTTTTCTGGAGAGGTAATTTTGTGTCAGAATTCCAAATATCTCCCCAGAATTCAGATTTTTTTTTTCCTCAGAATTCTGTCTTTAAAATCAGAATTCAGACACTTTCCCCCCAAGTGCTGATTTCTGTTCTCAGAATTCCAACTTTTTTTCCCCCTCGGAATTTCTGGGAAAAAAGAATTCCAAGATCAAAGACAGAATTCCGACTTTTAAAAAAAAATCACTTTTGGACAGATCTAAAGAAAAAACCAAAAAAAACCTTATGTGGCCCTCATCCTCTTAGTAGTTATTTCTGCAAGTCTAAAACATAACTGGAAATTGAACATGTTCAGATAACAAGGGAAAACTATTTATTTTCACATTTATCAGATTGATGCATTACATGCAGAGTAGGTTTTGCAAGTGAACAGAGTCTAAAATATTGTCTTAATATCGATTTACTGCAGCTTTTAGTCAACACATAGTTTAATGAATGTGATTCAAGCACTTTTTCTCCACAAAGTTGTTGATTTTGCACTCGGGTTGATTCTCAAGGCAGATTTGCGGACAGTATTCAACACAGATTTGACTGAAAATGTAATTTAACTGCTCTCGAGTAAAGATTCTCCTTCACACACACAACACAGCTTCACTTGTTTCCACGTGTTAATGATGTCGTGCCACAGACCAGCGTTTCTGAAGATTGTTTTCTTGAGAAGAAGCATTTTTTTCTAAAAGTAAAATAGTAGTTACTTAATGTGCCATTAATGTATTCAAAAGCTAAAGTGAATCCACCATAATGGTAATTAGTTTATACAAACGACTTCAGATGTACTCAGATGTATTGGAGTATATTGTCCATCTGTTTTGGGGCATTTTGTTGATTTGAAGTGTGAGACTAAAATGAATATATACAGACAATACTAAAGAGAAACCCCTACAAAATGTTTAGTTTGTCTATTTGTTCTCTGGTCTCTATAAACTTCTCCCAACATTTCAAATAGAAAATCTGGTAATTCAGAGCATTTGTTTTTCAAAGAAGGGCAACTGGACAAAATAGCGAAATTATGCATAGAAAACATCATATTCAGTTTAAAACATTACAATACTTGACTTTTAACGTGAGAAAAGTGTAGGAATTAATATTAGGTGGAACATTCGCATCAATGAAGGGACAAGATAACCCAGCAGCTATGATGTCTTATGGAGAGGATACCAACAAGCATGGAAGCTCTGATTGGAAATATATAACTATTATATTCCACCAAGATGTTGATCTCTAAACTCTGCTTGAGTTCAAACATAACAATGATGTTGTTAAGAAAAGAATATGAGTTTCCTTGGCATTATTCGAGGTCTGAAACAACTGCACCCTTTTTGTTATTTGATTTGTTAATACATCTAAATGACATTTGTATAATAGAGAGAATAGTCAGGGGTTCCTTCAGTAGATCTAACAGGACATTGTTTTCGGATCCAGCAGAACTCCTTTCTGTGCCAACGTGCATTTCTGTAGCAACACCTTTTGTGTTTCACTTCCTTAGAAAAGAAACTGAACTAGTTCCAGGATAACTAATCTCTAGATGAATGTGTTGACGCAAACTGCTTGGCCGTGTTCTCAAAGGAATTGTCATGATAACTGTATTGACACAATTGAGACGAGTGATTTGTTGTCAAAAGCTCAACTGCAGCCATTTATTAGGCCAAGTGCTGCTAAACGAAAAAGATCATCTTTGATTTAAAACCTTGAAATACAGCACCCCCATGTGGCTGTTAGACAGTGGTGAAAAGAACAATTGTAACTGTAACCCACTCAAATAATGCAGTGAGTTGTTCACCCTGTAATAAACAGCAGCTCCCACTTGGGGCAGTGCTGGGGCAGCAGAGTCTGCATATGAGGGAGGAGAGGAAGAGCAGGCCAGGTGTGGTTGTTAATGAGGCTCAATGAGTGGCAGCTGGGTGTGGGCCCTGTGTGTGTGTAAGAGTGTGGGTGTCAGTACCAGATATGTTCGGCCTACCAGATATGTTCGGGTGTATTTCCGTCGCATCCGTCATCCGTCATATCCGTCATATACTCACCTCCCTCTGCTCCCAGCGCTATGCTGCCACACACCGGCCGTCTGCGGAACTGCAGCCGGAGGAACTCGGTACAGCTTGTTATGTGTGAACGATCTAGATCCCTCCGCTTCCCCATAATTACCGCGACCATTTTAACTTTCATGACAGAAATGGAGAGCTTTTATGCTGAGATAAAGCAGTACGTGCTCAATGGTGGTTACCACAATCTCACCATCGCCGCTGAAAAGCATGATAAAAGGAAGGCGTTAATTCGGAGGGCATCCAAACAATACCTGATCAAAGGTAAGTAACAGAATAAGACCATGGTTAAGTCACGAACATACGTTTTTATTATGAGGTATAAACCCCCTGTACATGTGACATCATCACATCCCTTTACTTATAGGGATCAATAAAGTATATATCTATCTATCTATTTATCTAATGGTGTTTTTTGGTGCAAAAGTGATCATACCTCTAATGGTTTATCATATTGCAATTCCAACATTTTTCAGTAAATCGCAAGGACTCCACAGCTTGTTTCTCCTTTTTCTTTTTATACACACTTTACATTACTGTAGTTGTTACGTCTAAACCACATTTGCCACTGGATTTCTTGAACAGCTTTTAGTCATAATGTCATCTCTACACATGTCTAAATGATTGTTTTGTTGTTCCTGTTGTGCCAGCTGGAGATTTGTACTACACATACAAGGACAATGAGAGGATGGTTGTGTGCACCAAGGACCAAATTATCAATGTCCTGAAGGAGTGCCATGATAACCTGGGTTCCAGAGGTCATGCAGGGAGAAGGCGCACCACCGAGAAGGTTTTGGCAACGTACCACTGGTCCACTATGCGGGAGGACGTGAAGAAATGGGTGGGAGTTTTTGACTGACTGACTGATTATTGATCTACAGAAATGTGTTGTATGTGTACATTGAAACAGAGTGAGACAGTTTGAGCTCCATCAGAGCAGAGAAAACATATTTCAGAACTTTAACAGTTTAATTCTGTCTCCTCTGAAAGTTTTCTCTGTTCTATCATTTTTATACCTAAAGTTTTTTGTTTTGCTGATTGAAAATGTATGATATTTGCTAAGGTTGATGAGTGTCCCCGCTGCCAGCAACACGAGGTCATTAAAACGGTTGCACCCGTACTGCATCCCATTCATGTTCCCGAGGCATGGACTGTCCTTGGTGTGGATCTCATTGGCCCACTTCCCTCCACTGCTAAGGGCAAAAGGTACTATCATGATGGGCTGAAGCATGTGTAACCTCCTTTAAAGGTTCTAAACGTGAAGAATCTGGTTTCAAAAGAAAGGAAATCATTTACAGTGATTCTGTATGTATTTACAACATTCTGCATTTTATATTGCAGATACATTCTAACAGCGACTGATCTGTTCACGAAGTGGGTGGTAGCAAAAACGCTCTACCACAAAACAGCTGTTGAGGTCTCAAAAAAGATTGTAAATATTCTTCTCGATTTCGGTCTTGTCGAGAAGATCATTACCGACCAAGGACGGGAATTTGTCAATGAGGTACAATAATCTATCTAATACAGTGTAAGTGTTATGTGTAACAATGTAATACGATTTTTCAGGTAATTTGGTAATCGGTGTACACTAAACCATCTGCAGGTCAACCGTGGTGTTTTCGATGCACTGGGTGTAAAACACTGCATCACTTCAGCGTACCATCCCCAGTGCAATGGCCAAGATGAGCGTACAAACCAAAACATAAAAAAAGCACTTGCAAAGTACTGTGGAGAGGACCAGAATGACTGGGATTTACATCTGAGGGGCATTGTGGCGAGCATTAACACCTCAAAGCAGGTACAATGTTGTAACAAATGCAGATGGAAACAATACTCAACAGAGATACTAAAAGGAATTTGTATGCTTTCAGAGGTCAACCAAGTGCACGCCCTATTTTGCCCAGTTTGGGAGGCACCCTCGCGTCCCGGGTGTTATAAATGCTACAGTCAATGACAGGGATGATACCTCTGTTTTGGTGCCTGCTGATGAGGCAGAACAGCAGCTTGAGGCAAAGGCTGCAACCATTGCAGATTTGCACTCGAAGGTGAGAATAAAATGGCAATATTTAAAACATAATAACTCCTAAAAAATGCAAGCGTATGTTAAGGACTGTAAATGATAACTGTTACATATCTTTCTCAGATTTACCAGAACATCCAAATAGCACAACAGAGACAGAAAATCTCTTTTGAAAAACGCAAGGGAAAGAATGTGAAATCTTTCCTGATTAACGTTGGAGATGAGGTCCTAAGAGCGAATAAGAGGAAGGAGGGCCGAAAAGGTGGAAAACTGGAGTGCAACTGGTTTGGCCCTTATGTGGTTTCCTCAATCACCAACAAGGGTGTGGCAACCCTGTTGAGCTCAACAGGAGCTCAGCTGAGACGGAGTGTGAATGTGTCTCAGCTGAAGCCCTTTAGCAGGCCTATGTTGAGAGGTATTTTGATTATCAATACAAGGACACATTTTAGGTATACTTCATGTGTGGTACTTCAATAATACTGTTTATTTTGTGTCTATCTAATAACAGCTGAACCGAAGTTGGATTCGGAGGGGTCTGTTGCTGACCACCAGTATGCCCTCTCTGGTGCGAAATACGCAAAGGATCTACATCCGATTCAAGACAAGCTGGTAGATATATGTTTACTTCATGCACAGTGATGGAGGTGCATTGTTTTGATTTTAATTTTTCTATGTTTTCTATTGGCTTGAAGTATGTTTTGCAATCTGTTATTTGCAGCTCAGCTATGTGCTAGACCACAATAGGCCTGGAGCAGAGGTCATTGTGAAGGAGGGTGATGTGTGCCTGACCAGAGAGGACTTTTGGAGCCTGGGTCTTCCTCAGTGCATGGAGTCAAATGTAGGTATACTTGAGCTTTCCTCCCAACTTCATCTTGTCTCAAATAAATGGCACAGGTAACTTACTGTTGTTACTGTTTCAGATTGGAAACACGTGCCTGAAGATGGTACAAGAAGCCAAAGACATGTACGGTTTTCAACAGACATCATTGGCCTGCTTTTTTCTTTTGAATAACACATATTTTCTAAATAGCTGTTTAGTGGTGAAACTCCAATCTCGTGAAGTGTGGTTGTCTCTTGTTGTTGAACATACTTCTATGAAGATTTCATTTTTTTTGAAAAACTATCAATATAGGGCAAAGATATATACATCGTGGATATGTATGTGGTTCCTACCTGGAAGTCCAAAACAGCTGACGCGTTGGCCAGTTTTCCAGTAAGTTCCTGTTGCTTGAGACCTATGTTTCTTGAAATTGATATACAGCAACTTAAAATCCCTTGTTTAAAATACTAGGCTGACCAATTGGCCACCAAGGACATGGTTTTCATCCCTGCCTGGAGTCGGCAGCAAGGAAAGGCAGATCACTATTTGCTTTGCGTGAGTCTGTTCCAAATGATCTCACCAGCATGTACAAAATGAACATAAGTTGTGCTGTGTGGTTTTCTTCTGGTGTTTGATTATGTCTAATTTCAGCTATTTTGTCAATGGTTGACAGGTGATCAAGCCAGCAAAGAGAGAGTTATATTTGCTCGACCCTCTTAAGCCAGATGGCTTTGGGGACAATTCCTACAAGGACATATTTAGGTTTTTGTAACATGATTACCCCCTCACCGTTCTGTGGCTTGTATGGGAGTTCTAAATAGTTTATAGTATTCTAATACTGCAGTAACCATCTTGTAGACCAGGGGTCTGAATCTGATCAAATTCATTTATAATATATCTCCATTTCCACAAAGTCTGGAGTGTCCTTAGTGGAACCAAAAGAAAAAGAGTCTGCAACAGGATGCTATGAATTATAATGTTCATTTTGTTATAAGCCTTGTTCAAAGGTTGTTTTCAAGTTCAGCTTTGTTCAGCGGCTGGTAAACGTATTTTTGTTTGTTTTATTTTAGCCCCGTTCAGTGGCTTTCATAACTTTCCTCTTTTAAGGCATGCAATAGTTCAATGTAAGGAAATCCAAAAACATGAATTACATTGAGTATAGCGTTCCTTCACCAAATCAATTCCCATGTCTTGTCATTTCTTTTGACAGTGACCTAGCGCACCGCATTGCTCCAGGTCAGTGGACAGTAAAGTTCGGCAGAGACGTCAAGGTACATTTCTCCACCATCTCATACACCTGCTTTCACATGTCTTTATTTTCCATTTGACCATGAACATCACTGTTATATTCCAAATTCTTACAGGGTTTGCCTCACCAAACCACGGGCAATGACTGTGGTGTCTTCATACTGATGGTAATTCCTCCCTTGACACTTTTTTTTAAGGGGTTTTGTTAGTTTTTGAAACTCATAACTTAACAGATCTTTATCCTTTCACAGTATGCACTCAACTTCAGCACAGATGCTCCACTTTGGTTTACCGAGGTCAGTATTTATCCTCTGAGTTAGTATTTCAGGGGGAAGAGGGGGCTAACATTGAGTAGACAAATGATGAGGTTCCATTCATTTTCAACTTTATTATTGTTACATTTTCTTTTAGCGGGACATAGCACAGATCCGGAAATGGTGGTGCATTATGCTCATGGAACGGTACCAGATTGAAGGGTAAATCATACATTTTAAATGTTACTTTATAGACAACAGTTTCTTTGACACTGATTTACATTTTCATCCTGATATTATGTGATTTTTATAGCCACGGACAGAGGTTTTCTTACTGGACCAATGAGGCCGAAGAGCTGCTCAAAGGGGCACTGGAGCCAGTGTACAGGGTCTCAAAGAAGCGAAAGACAGAACATGAGGTCAATAGGCACACTCCTGTTTGTGATAAAGAAATGTAACAATCCAGATTATTTAACACATGCATACATATCAATATTGATAATTGTATACACATGTAATTAAACAATCACATGACTCACACCTTATATTTTCCTTCAAAGGTCCAGTTTCAAAAGTCCGACATGTGCTTCATATTGGAGGTAATATCTTTTCAGTGAAGCAGTAACTGTTTTTTGTTTAAAAAACGACCTATGATCACGGCAGAATTTCCAACTATTATGTCTCACTGCTTTTTTTAACTTTATTGATAGCTGTTTTTTACCTCAAGGAGAAGAATAACAAAACATAAGAAAAATGTGTGTGATATATTCAACATTAATATTAAAAATGTGTATTTTTGCTACCTGAAGCCCAAAGAATCTTGGTATTTCGATTGTGCTGGCAACAGTCTAGTCAATGTGTTGTTAAATATGTTTGATCTAGTCTGACCAATACTTCACAGCTGCCAAACTGTCTTCTCTCGGACCTTCTGATGGAAGTGGTTCTCCAGGAAGGTGACAAAGCGTACTCATCACTCACTCTAGTGTGTACCACCTTCAGAGACACAATGTCCACTGTGTCTTTCAGAAGAGGGGCCCACTTTCGCTGGCTTGAGAGTAAGTGATTCAGTGAAGGTGCAGCAGTATACGACAGCTGTGGTGTCTATGCATATTTGTAATGGCTCTATTGAAATGCTTGTTTTACACAGGTGTTGCTACATGGAGTTTGTTCTCTGCTTCATACAAGCAGAATTTCAACGTCATGTACACCATTGACACCTGCCGTGGATGCTTGGAGCCTTACAAAAACTGCAAACCAGGTAGACTTCTTATTCTGGATAATAATGTTTATGTGTCATTACATATTTAGTGTGTTGTGGTCCTAGTGTGATTCAATTACAATATTTTATTTTTCTATTCATAGGATATGTTGGGAAAGGTAAAAGGAGAATTGCAGGGCATCTACTCTGATGACCAACATCCAGGCTATTGCAGTCCCTTCTGCAACCAGATATCATAGGTAAAGATTAACTCACACAAACAAATGTCAGAATAGACTAAATTGTCACTGCAATTAATGAAGATCATCATTTGATATCTTACCTTCAAGTTTGGTTTTCCCGGACGCTGCCCGTCGTGGACTTCGGGTCGTGGACTTCGGGTCGTGGCTGAACCTGTCTCTGCAGTCCTGCCTTGGGTCATGCTGCTTCCCTGATGGCTTCCTCATATATTCTGAACAATCTGTGCTGTTTTCCTATCCACATGTAAAAGGAACTAGAAGGATTTCTTGATACTAAGGGCTGTAGAGAAAAGTTTGGAGCTTTTTCCATTAACGTTGAAGTTCAAATTCTCAATAAACACTTGAATGCTGTGCTGTCTTTCTATTTACTTGAATGTGTGAATTCATTCAGTTGGGTAGGTAAGCTTGGGATGGATATATTAAATATATACATACAAAAAATTAGAGACTCTTTCCAATGAAAGTAGCTAGCCGCAATAGCTCCAAGATTGCTATATCTAGTTTGTAGGTCGCCAAGTTGGCATCATTGACAGTTCGTCTCTTAAAGCCTCTAAAGCTCTGCAACAAAAAAGGATCATTATGAATGTAAATACTATACATGGTAATGCAGCAGGGCAGAGTGCGATGAGGCAGGCAGGCAGAACCAGATTTATTTCTAAATATTTGTCGATCAATATTAGGCTACACTAATATAAGGCTACTAGTATTATAATATTACTGCAATAATATTCCAGTGGTGGCTGCTTAAGGTTGTTTCTGGCTCGTTTGATCCAAACATTGTCCAAAGCTCAAAATGTATTGTAATAGATGTAAGAATTCTCAAAATGTACAATATGTTTTGATCCAACACAATATTCTGATTCAATCCATATATGTTAGGGTTTTTTTTTTCACCAAAATAAATAGACTGCCTTCTCTCCAGCTCACCGCACACAAAGGGGGGGGGGGGGCATCTGTATTAACGGGTCAGTCTATAAGCACTCTAATAGCACCATAAATTACATTTAAACAACCACAAAAAGACAATTATTGTTTCCGATATTGATTTAACGAGATGCTGTTATAACATGGAAACGGCTTAATTTAAAAAAATAAGCTTCAAAAATGTTTTATGAAGCACACTGGGTACAGCCCTGTAATACATGTGTTCCGTGTGTATATAGTCTTACGCAAGAAACACATAGCATGAACAGACTGCAACAAAACCAGTCTTACAAAACAGACTTCTGCTAAACTGGTGCAGAAGCAAAGCATCTGCCTTAGATGAAGTTCACACAGAACTGTGGAAAAGGGAGAACATCTGTACTTGCTTTCAACGACATGATCAGGCTTATATATTATAAAAGTGTTGGCTAAAGTAACGCAGAATATATATATTTTTTAATTGTAAATAATTAAGTACACACACATAACAAGCTGTACCGAGTTCCTCCAGCTGCAGTTCCGCAGACGGCCGGTGTGTGGCAGCATAGCGCTGGGAGCAGAGGGAGGTGAGTATATGACGGATATGACGGATGACGGATGCGACGGAAATACACCCGAACATATCTGGTAGGCCGAACATATCTGGTACTGACAGGGGCCCTGTGTGTGTGATTCCTTTCAATGATGCAATTCCCTTCAATGATGCAAGATGGCTGATGGTGTGTGTTATGGCTCGGTAGCTCCCGATTCAAACCACCGGCCTCGACTAAAACCTACAATATATAAGACTGTTGACGGCCTAGTTATTGTAGAGGATGAGTTACTCAACTTCCTGGCGGTTAAAATTAAAACTATGACCCAGGACGAGCTAGTCCTTGTAGCCTCTAACACCTTCGATTCCGAATGGATCGAGACTTCTAAAAAGACGTTGTTTGAACTCTGTCCTGAAACCAAGCAGCGGTGTGTGGCCTTTAAAGGCAACCAGAAGGATGCAAACAATATTAAAAGCTGCCTAAAAGTGCTAAATGAATGCGGTGAAAACATCCCCCGTTTTGTCTCCCACTACCTGGATGAGCTGCCGCCTGTTACGTTTAACAACCTGGATGTGTCCAACCTGCTGAGCAAGATGGAGCGACTGCACAGCGAGGTTTGCGCATTAAGACACGTAGTGGAAGTTCAGGCAGATATCGGTGAGGACCTGCGTGCTGTGGCTGCGACCATGGACAGCAGAGTTGCTGCCGTAGAACGCCAGTTGGAGCCGAGTCATGGTGGAGGACTGGCTGTACCAAGTGACGCTGAAACTACCTGTGGGAGCGCTCAGGGTAATGGTGCGGTGTTGGTGAAGGATGCGAGCCCCCCCGGCTCTTCTACTGATGTAGTACATCCCAACTGTGTTGACCCGCTCGCTGCGTCAGGGACCGTGAGTGCCTGTGTGAGCCCTGGAGGAACTGCGGTAAATTCGCAGGTATGGAGTCAAGTTGTGAAACAGGGCCGAGGTCGGAGGAATAGGGCCGAGGGCCAGTCTGCCTTATCTAAACAGCTTGTTGGGAAACCTGAACGGAGGATGCCTAAGCCTATTGTTGGCACTGCTGCACAAGGGAATATCAAAGTGATCCGTACGAAGTTGGTGAGTGTTTTTGCTACCAAATTCTCGCCAGACCTTGATGCTGAGACACTGTCCGAATATCTAACTGAACAACTCGGCCGTGATGTTAACTGTCACCGTATTGACACTGCAAGCAGCAGATATAGCTCGTTTAAAGTGTGTGCTGAGTGCAATGAAGTTGCGGAGATGTTTAACCCAGAACTCTGGCCTGAAGGCTCAGTTGTGAGAAGATACTATGAACCACGTAAAGCGGAGGTGATAGGGGCTAGCAGAGCTAGACCTTTTGCTGGTGCGAGGGTACTGAATGGGGCTACGGCTGAGCTGCTTAGCTAAACGTTATGCGGGTTGGATCATTTAACTGTCGCGGGCTGCGCCTGGGCAACAGCGCTGCTGATAGGATCCGACGTGTAGTGGTGGACAACTTGCTACAAAAATGTGACATTTTATGCTTGCAAGAAACTTTCTTACCAAAGCAGGACTTGGGAAAGTTGAACTCTCTTAATGACAATTTTCACGGGGCTGGTGAGTCCACTACGGACCTCTCTCTGGGAATAGTGAGAGGAAGGATAGCAGGGGGCGTGGCTATCCTGTGGCACAACAAGCTGGACACTGTCATTAATGTCATCAGGCTTGAAGTTGACTGGTGTATTGCTGTACAGATCAAAATGAATAACAAGGAGTTTAGCATTCTCAATGTATATACACCATATGAGTCACAGCATAATGAAGATGAATACCTGAACAGACTTGCTTTTATACATTCTTTTATTGCTGATAATCATTCCACCAGTGTTTTTGTAGTGGGTGATATGAATGCTGACATATCAGACAAAAGGTCCTTGTTTGCTAAGCATATGCTACAGTTTTGTGATGATAACAATCTTATATTATCAAGCCAAATACTTCTGCCTACAGATAGCTATTCATATATAAGCGAGGCCTGGCATACAACTTCATGGCTTGACCATTGCATAAGCACTGCTAATGCCCATGACACTGTAAGATCAATCGAGATTGTGTATGAGGCATCAATGTCAGATCACATTCCTTTTATAATGTCACTAGATTGTGATAGTCTCCCTGAGATGTCTCAGGAGGTTAAAAATGCCTGTAACACTAAAGTGGATTGGTCCAAGCTCACAAATGAGGATAGGCTATTGTACTATGGGAGAACTGATGTCCTATTGAGTGATGTATATCTACCCAAAGTGGCAACTCTGTGTGTTGATGTGGGTTGTAATGAAAACTCTCACCGTGAAGACCTCTGTAACATGTATGATTGTATTGTGGGAGCTGTATGGGAGGCCAGTAGACCGTGCTGTACCTACTCTAGGAAGAGACACAACGTCAAGCCAGGGTGGAATAAACATGTGGCTGATCAATATGCTGAAGCCAAGAATGCTTTTGGGGCCTGGGTCCAGGCAGGTAGGCCCAGAGAGGGGCCTGTCCCGGATCTCAAAAAGCGTACAAATGCTAGATATAAATATGCAGTTCGTTATGTCAACAAACACACAGAAACATTGAGAGCGGACTCTATGGCTGAAAAGCTGCTTCATAATGATGTGACTGGCTTCTGGAAGGAGGTGAGAGCTCTGAACAGGGCCAGTACGTCATTACCGTGTACCATAGAGGGAGTATCTGGAGCCGATAACATAGCTGAGTTGTGGAGGCAACATTACTCTAATATACTTAATTGTGTTAAAAGTGACCCCTACAAAGTTGGTGATGTTGTGAAGAGTGACACAGTGGGAATCACAGCTAAAGAGGTTTATCGAGCAATTGCACAGCTAGCTGATAATAAAGCATGCGGCTCTGACCGAATCACTGCAGAGCACCTTAAACTGGCAAGCCCGAAGGTTGCAGTTCTTCTTGCCATTTGTTTTACCGGCCTCATGACTCATGGTATGTTGCCAGACTCCATGTTGACTGTTACTTTGGTCCCTGTCATTAAGGACAAAGCGGGCAAGGTAGGGAGCTTGGATAATTATAGACCAATTGCTCTAGCCAGTGTGTTATCCAAAGTCTTGGAAAGAATTTTGTTAGATAGACTATGTTCCTATTTATGTACCTCAGATAACCAGTTTGGCTTCAAGGCTAAGCATGGTACTGAGCTATGCATCTATGCTTTGAAGGAAATGGTAGAAACATATAGAAGACAGAATTCAACTGTTCTGATTGGTTTCATTGATGCCTCTAAGGCTTTTGACCGAGTTAACCACCATAAACTGTTTTTAAAATTGAGACAAAGGGGTGTGCCTAACAGCATAATTAGGATCCTGGCTTATTGGTATGCCAACCAGAGCATGCGGATCAAATGGGGGAATGCAGTCTCTGCGCCATTTGGTGTTGGTAATGGAGTCCGCCAGGGGGGGCTCCTCTCACCATGCCTTTTTAATATCTATATGAATGATCTATCAGATGATTTAAGTGTCTGTAAAACAGGGTGTGTGATTGGTAATGTGATTGTAAACCATCTTATGTATGCCGATGATCTGGCTATTGTTTCTCCTAGCAGTGCTGGTTTTCAACAGTTGCTAAATGTTTGTTCTGATTACGGAGTCAAATTTGACGTTAAATACAATGCTAAGAAGAGCGCTGTAATGATCTGCAGAGCAAAAGGGGATAAGAACCTTTGTTTTCCAACATTCTACCTGTCAGGGCCTTTATATATACAGTCTATGGTCAGGGCAGGTGCTGTCTGTTTGCTGTAACACTAAGTATCTGGGACACGTCATCACAGATGAAATGGCTCATGATGATGACATGTATAGACAGCGGCGTGTCTTATATATGCAAGCCAACATGTTGGCTAGAAAACTCTCTTGGTGTTCAGATGAGGTTAAGGTGAACCTCTTTAGAGCTTATTGCACTCCTCTCTATACTGCCCCCTTGTGGGTCAAGTATAAGAAGGCGAGCCTCAAGAAGCTCCAGGTTGCATATAATGACTGTTTGCGTATACTGCTTAGAAAACCAAGGTGGTGCAGTGCAAGTGAAATGTTCTGTAACGCACGAGTCAACACGTTCCATGCTCTTTTGAGAAATCGAATGTACAAATTCATCTGTCGATTGAATGTTTCTCATAACTCTGTCATTATGCTGCTGTCAAATCCGTGTTTCAGTGCTGTACGATACCAGTCACCTCTGTGGAAACATTGGTATCACTGCCTTTTTTAATTTATATTTGAGTGTTGTATGTTTTTGTAATAATGGACCAAGAGTCTCTTTAAATAAAAGATGATGATGATGATTATGATGTGTAAGAGTGTGGGCCCTGTGTGTGTGAGAGTCTAAGCAGTGTTCGAATTGTTTGATGATGTGCTTTTTTGATGCTGCGGGGAACCAGGAACTAGCAGAACCGACGAAAGTTTTTGGAGCTGCAGTTTTTGTATTTTCCTCACCAGAGAAAGGATTCTAAAGGATTCTACTCACCAGAGAAAGGATTCTAAAGGATTCTACTCACCAGAGAAAGGATTCTAAAGGATTCTACTCACCAGAGAAAGGATTCTAAAGGATTCTACTCACCAGAAAAAGGATTCTAAAGGATTCTACTCACCAGAGAAAGGATTCTAAAGGATTCTACTCACCAGAGAAAGGATTCTAAAGGATTCTACTCACCAGAGAAAAGGATTCTAAAGGATTCCACTCACCAGAAAAAGGATTCTAAAGGATTCCACTCACCAGAAAAAAGGATTCTAAAGGATTCCACTCACCAGAAAAAAGGATTCTAAAGGATTCCACTCACCAGAAAAAGGATTCTAAAGGATTCCACTCACCAGAGAAAGGATTCTAAAGGATTCCACTCACCAGAGAAAGGATTCTAAAGGATTCTACTCACCAGAGAAAGGATTCTAAAGGATTCTACTCACCAGAGAAAGGATTCTACTCACCAGAAAAAGGATTCTAAAGGATTCTACTCACCAGAGAAAGGATTCTAAAGGATTCTACTCACCAGAGAAAGGATTCTAAAGGATTCTACTCACCAGAAAAAGGATTCTAAAGGATTCTACTCACCAGAAAAAGGATTCTAAAGGATTCTACTCACCAGAGAAAGGATTCTAAAGGATTCTACTCACCAGAAAAAGGATTCTAAAGGATTCTACTCACCAGAAAAAGGATTCTAAAGGATTCTACTCACCAGAAAAAGGATTCTAAAGGATTCTACTCACCAGAGAAAGGATTCTAAAGGATTCTACTCACCAGAGAAAGGATTCTAAAGGATTCTACTCACCAGAAAAAGGATTCTAAAGGATTCTACTCACCAGAAAAAGGATTCTAAAGGATTCTAAAGGATTCTACTCACCAGAGAAAGGATTCTAAAGGATTCTACTCACCAGAGAAAGGATTCTAAAGGATTCTACTCACCAGAGAAAGGATTCTAAAGGATTCTACTCACCAGAGAAAGGATTCTAAAGGATTCTACTCACCAGAGAAAGGATTCTAAAGGATTCTACTCACCAGAGAAAGGATTCTAAAGGATTCTACTCACCAGAGAAAGGATTCTAAAGGATTCTACTCACCAGAGAAAGGATTCTAAAGGATTCTACTCACCAGAAAAAGGTCATTGGATTACCAGAGAGAGAAACTCCAGACTAACCGGGTTCGATTAATGTTGTTTTGTCCATGATAGCAGATTAGGTTTCTCTGGGGTGGATGAGGGGTTTGTGAAAGTGTTGTATGAATGTTTAATAAAATGCCGGCTATATTAATTTGATATTGTTTTTTCTATTTATATAATCTTCTACTCCTCATTGAAAGCAACCTAGTACATAGAAGTGTTACATTACTATATTCAGTACAGCATTATTCATAATTATTGAAGAGAAAATACTGACATTTTCAATTATTTCATAATTAGTTTTATTAACCAGACTCTTCTTGAATATCCAGTCTTCCATATGTTCATGGTTCCTTTAGATAACTGCAAACCAAGTTATCAACCATCCCATGTACAGAGTGAAGGCAGCTTTGGCTTTTAGTCTGTTGGCAACATGACATGTTTATGTTTCATGACGTGAGTTTATTTCTGGCTATTAATCACACCTACTAATTGACCTATCAGGAGCTTTAGAGTCTTTGTAGTTGTACCCCCAGGCTTGGATCAAGCTGGATCAGCAAGGTCTGACTTCTACTAACTTCTGGTGAACCTGGTTTAATGAACCAGCTGTTTTAAGGTACAATTTACTCCATTTGCTTAAGTGATCCAGATTATAGTGTCTGTCATGAGGTGTGGCTCTAACTGAGTGTGAGTGAGAGGCAGTTGTGCAGTCTTACCTAAAAGCAGGAGAGGACGACGTGCAGTTGTTTTAGGTTCTCCCAATCCGAATGGGTGGGATGGTTTTATTTTGAGAAATGGTTCACAAATATACAGGGTTTATAATGTATGCCTTTATTCTATATTCTCGTTACAATGTGAGAATTATTCCTTCTGATTGAGGACTTCGCTCAAAGGTCATCATTTTGTCATTTGTTTTTGTATTATTTGACCTTAACTTTAACTATATATTTATTTGTTGTTCTTTCTTTTCTTTTCTCCACTATATCTGTAAAGCGTCTTTGAGCACCTGTAAAAGCGCTAACAAATTAAATCTATTATTTATTATCATATTTATTTTACATCTTCCAGTCCATTATCAAGGGTTGTACGTAGTCTTATGTGTGACCATATAAAATATAACACATATCATTCAGTTAATAACCGATTAGTTAGACACCACTTAAACACACTAACATCTTTTGACATGAATATCTGAGACACTCCAACCCAGTCTCACGGCATTTCGTGTTCACCAACACGATTTTTAATCTATTGATTCGTGTTCACCAACACGATTTTTAATCTATTGATTCGTGTTCACTAACACGATTTTTCCCTTTTTTTCGTGTTGCACAGCACAATTTTAAAAGCATTGTGTTTCGTGCCTGCAGCACGTCTTTTTCTCCAGTCGGGTCGTGGAAGACCGGAAGCTGTGTGCTTCATATAAACATCTTCTTACTCAATATCAAGCCACAATTATTGCTTTTATTTTAAATCGTATAATTTCTGACTTTTGTTGCCGTCTGTGAGGAAAAGAAATGGGGCTCAGAGCCTCAGGATACTGAAATCTGTATTTTTTGCAATATTTTTTTCCTTCTAATTTGTTATTCTTTTCAAAATAACACACTGTTATTTACTCACCAATAACACACAATTATTCTTGCTTTTATTTATTGGTTTAATTCCATAATCTGGGGCTTTTTTGGCGTCCGTCAGGAACTGAATTTAGCATACATTTTTCTTATAAATAAAATATTAGGTCATCGTCATCAGCGACATGTTTGTCTTGTTAATTTGTTTGTTTTTTTACAAACAGGGTCAGTGGCGGCCGGCCCATAGGGGCGCCGCCCCACCTCTTCCCACATTTTAGATTGTCATTCAAAATAAAATAAAAGGGGTTAGGGAATGCTCCGGTATTGGGACAAAATGAACATGGGATAACTCCGGTCATTGTACGTACTTCGTCTCACTGGAATATTAACGGTCAGATTGAATACAACATCGACTCAATTTCTCCGGTCAATGACGGGAGAGTTTTGAAAGTGACAAAACACTGTTTTCACACATTTAAAAACACTTAAACAATTAAACAATGTTTACCCAGGATTCAGGCACCTTCCCTGGCTTGTAAAATGTGGTGATGCGCCCTGGAGGTATCATACTATTTAAAACATGTATACCCAGGATTCAATCACTTTTCCTGGCTTGCAAAGTACTGTGACGCAGCCTGTTCTCTGGGTGCAGTCTGGGTGCAAGAGCCATGCGCTGCAAGGAGATCTCTGGGTGTGCTCTGTGGCTCTCACAGGCAGCTTCTCTCTGGCTGCTCTCTCCCTGTATTCACAGCACTGTTCCCCAGCTTTCACACACTTATTCCTGGGTAAGAAAGCCATGTGCATCACCCTGGATCTCTGCTTCTGTGCTTGTGAAATGCACATTTGAATTAAACCAGTTTAAGGCAGTTTTAACACTGACATACCCAGGATTGAAGCTGCTTTCCTGGGTTACATAGTGCTGTGAAGCAGCCTGTCCTCTGGGTGGGAGAGCGAGATGCTGGAAGGAGCTCTCTGGGTGCGCTCTCTGGGTCACAGCCCGCTGCTGCTGTCTCCCTATATTCACAGCACTGTTCCCCAGCTTTCACACACTTATTCCTGGGTAAGAAAGCCATGTGCATCACCCTGGATCTCTGCCTAGGTGCCTTTTGAGTGTGAGACCCTGCTTACAGCAGTGAACCTGCTGCCAGCATTACAAACATATTAATCAGGCATTTTAACACTTTTTTTCCCATGAAAATGATTTTTATTCACTATCATGGGGCTATATAAATGAAATTCCGGGTAATTAGGAGCACAATTGTACCTTTTACTATTTAAATGTATTTGTATTATATATTTTTGGGCTATAAAAGTGACATTTCTGGGTGACTTTGTCAGTTTATGGAGCTTAGCCCACAATTCCCGGAGGTTCCAGGCCGAATTTGGGATCTCATAGGCGGCCTGCCAGGCCCCCCCACCCGTGGAAAGCAAAAAAAGTGAAGAAAACGGTCAATTATATCTTAAAATAATCAAAAATGAAGTTTAAAAAAATTCTCGAAAAAACGTGCCAACGGAGGACCCCCAATCATGGTTCTTACCAAACTTTACGTTTTTGAACTGGTCTCTGGAGGAATGCAAGGGGGGTTTGAGGGGACTCTACCTGCATTATGAGGCACTATTTTGGGATACAATTTCTCAATTTTCACCCCTTTTCTCTGGTTCTCCCAAAATATAACTTAGAGTTTTTCTGACTCTGGAGGAATGTAAGGAGAGTTGTCAGGGGACTCTTCTTGCTGTTTGTCTTGTCAAAATTGAGGGGTGTGTTTGAGGGGAGGGCCCTGGCTGTTTCGGCAGCCTCCGCTCCTCTCTTCTCTCCCTCCCCGATACCAGCTCGTGCTCTCGCTGTAAAAGGCAGGTGCGCGGGCACCCACTGCCACTCACTCTGAGCCTGGCTCCCGAGCAGCGCGTTCTCCCCGGCAGTCCGCCAGCAGATGAAAAACGCCCACCTCTCCGCCTCTTCCGAGGGACGAGGGAACCGCGCGGGGGGGGTCTGCTGGAGGCTCCTGCCGGGTGCTCCGTCCTGCGTTTCACCGGGACCCGGCTCCAACACTCGGAACAGAGCACGAAACAGAGCACAGTGTCGTATTATTTTTAAATCGCACCATTATGAGTTTTGGAACTAAACAGAACTCTTATTAACGGGAAACGTGATACGAAATATTACGTCACGCTGTGTTTCATAAACTGAGGGGTTGTTGAATTTGGCTGTTGTTAAAATAAAGGGTACTGAATTCATTAAAAGTCTCTGCTCTCCGGATCGGGGAGGGCAGAGCACCACTAAATTAGCATAGTGGTTGCTGATTGAGAATAATGTGGTTATTACTCTTCAGCAGATTCCGTTCTTAGAATTAATTAAATTAATTAATATCTCTGCTCTCGGTCGGTTGAGCAGTTTTACCACTACATTTGCATAGTGGTTTTGATTGAGAATAAGGTAGTTATTTCTCATCAACTGAATTAATGTTTAACAACACAGACTTGTATTTTCTGTTAATCACACCATAAGCTCAAGAACTAAATTGAGCTATTAAATGGGAAGGGTGGTGGCAGAATATTACATTCACACTGTGTTTAATAAACTTACGGATTATTGAATTGGATTTTGTTTAAAAAAATTAAAAATAAAAAATAAAAAACAATAAGTAAAAATAAGTACTGATATTTCCCTACCCCCGCTGAAGTTTCCCTAATTCGGATTAAAATTAAACTGGATGAGTTTAGCTGTCACCTGATATTTGTTGCGGGTTCATGTTTGTTTGTATAATTGTTTCGTGTTTGTTTGTATACCTGCCGTCTTGTGCATGTTTTTGTAACAACTAATAAATGAGTCAGTCCACAGCCAAGGTCAAATGAATCTAAATTTCCGCAAAAGGAAAATAAATACCAAAAAAGCCTCTGTTTTACACCCGGGAACCTCAGAGGCATCACTGCGGGTCATCTGTCTGCTCAAATAGGTCAATGTTGTATTATTTGTTTCATTTATTCTTAATCTATGTATTGTATGGTAATAATGAAAATAAAATAACCTAATGTATTGAACACATTCCGAAACAAAGCAGATAAGACAAGACTTAGACACAATGGTGATTGAACCTTTTTGCACGATTGATGCAAAATGAAAACTTTGTCATTATCTGTTTCCAACTGGCCACTGGAATCAGATAATGGATATGAGTTGAAGTTCAATTACAGTTTTAAATATAGTTCAACATCCTTTTCTATACTCTGCTTGGTGCTGCAGAAGAAGAAAATAAAATAAAACGCAAGACACGGGGTCAGAGACAAGCGTGACCTCTGGAAGGAGAAGATAATCTGAAGCAGACCACGGCGCGACCCATTGGGGGTTTTATGACCACAGCACAAAGGAAGATCTCATTTCAGCAGTCAGTTTTTTTTGGCAGAACTTTTGAGCATTTTGAAAATGTCTTTTCTTGCCTCTGTGCAAGGCTTAGTCTTTCTATCAGTATAGCCACTGGTGTAAAGTAACTAAGTTCATAAACTCCACAAGTCCTATACTTGGGAACCATTTTGAGATACTGGTACTTTATTTGAGTATCTAAAATGTTTTGCTGCTTTATTTTTCTACTCCACTACAGTTCAGTGGTACATGGTGTACTTTTACTCCACTACATGTATTTAATACCTTTAGTTACTTCACAGATGTGGATGAATGATGTGAAATCTAATCAAGTGTTGAATCAGACTTTAGTTCCACCTGGAGTAAATCCACCAGCTACCCTGCAGTATACAAAGTACTTCAAACTAGCTGCACCTTCACCAGCTTTGAGAACACTTTCATGATCAATCATTATAAAACATATCATATATATTATTCTGAAATGGACCAATCTGCACAACGACTACTTTCACTGTCGCTACTTTCACTATATTTTGATGAGAATACTTTTCTACTTTCACTTGAGGAACATTTTGAATGCAGGACTTTTACTGTAACTTAGTATTCCTACACTCTGGTACTTCTACTTGTACTCAAGAACAAGATCTGAGTACCTAAGCTAACGTTAGCCAGAAACCTTCCATTTTGACACAAAGAACAATGGGGTAATTTCAAAGTAATTCGAAGTAATTCACACAGCCTCTTCCCTATGGGAGGAGCAGCAGTTTCAGCTTCATTTAAATATGTCGCGTGGTTATAGATGGATTTATTTTTTCCTCTAAAAGAGAGAATGTGTATTTTATGTTAGTATTTCAAAAATCTCCTGGGGGAGCATCCCCCCAGACCCCCTGCGGGGGTTGGGTTTTCAGCATGTGAACTCTTTCACTTGTGAGGAAATGGCAGGATTGGCTCCAGGTCGCCTTTTTATTTACTACAAGACAAATGTTTTTATTTTATTTTTAATTTCATACAGTTCAATTTGGATTGAGACAGGGAAATATTCTAAACCTCACGCGTGGCGTTTCACTGACAAGGGGGCGATATAGCGTGTATGTAATTACATTTCAAATACTGATTTGAGCCCCACCACTGTATGGGTTAGCCCTACCATAGATTATCTAACACAAATACTCGGGAGCCGATAAGTCAATAAGTTGCTTATCGCGACAGGCACACAATAAAACAGTGGAAACAAACATGTGTTTGACTTTCATTATTTAATGAAACTGTGTGCCCTTTATAGTCTGTGTCCAATATTGTGTATTTGTATATATATATATTATATATATATATATATCCTAAGTATATGCTAAGGTCCCGCTACGGACACGATAGCAGTCGCTTCGTGCGCATGTGTGTAATTAAACCCATGATATCAAAATCTCACTCCAGCCAGGTACCCAAAGTTAGCAACCCTGTCCATACCCCAATTATATTTTATTGATGACAAGTTTGCATCCCTGCCTGTTATCGTTTTCATCACGGAGCTGGAAAAATGGTGTATTGATTACTGATCTGTGCAAGTCCAATTTGTTAACTGACTTTGGTTCTAATGTTAATGTTAATTTGATTTCAACCCATAAGTAATTATTTAAATTAACTCAACATTCCACATGATGGATTAGTGTTCCACATTTTTCCCACTAATTTGTTTAGGCCAATGGTAAAGAGAGACATTGATGACCCTGTGTTTTTTTTGTTAGCACGTGGTTCCATTTTGTCTAATGGCGTTGGACAGCTTCACTAAGAGTCACCCAGTTCTACCCTGCTACAGTCCGGCTGAGTGCAGTCACAGAGATGCTATGGCTGCTCTACATGACATTAATGGTTTGGTCCGAGAATGGACACCATTTCCTGCTCCCAGAGAGAATGACGCTCCTCACACTGAACAATACAGCCATTGACACTGTCTCACGTGGGTCTGCTCCCCCCCACCGAGCCATGAACTGGAAGCTGGAACACTTGGAACTGTCACACCAGCACCAACCCTTGGGTCAGTTAGATGAGACTAACGGCTTCACTTAGGGCATATGGGTCAGAAATATGACTCTCGTTACCACGGAGTGGGTTGTTTGTTTTTTAAGGCTATTCATACTGCTATGCAGAGTGAAGAGCCCCTACTATTTTAACAAATACGATGTCAGGGGCCTCTTACTGTCTACTTCTGCATGTATTCACATTATATGGACCATGTTTACACCTGTTGAAACTAGGGCTGCACGGAACTCAGGCTACAATACAACCATTTTGTTCTGCTCTAACGATTCAATTTATAAATTCTACATCAAAATAGTTCGGTTTTTATTGTTTCCAATGATAACGTCACCTTAAGTGGAGGAATGCAAACCTGTTTTAAAATGTAAGGTTTTGAATTTCTTTGACATTTCTCAGTAATGACACCCTCAGACGCCCACTATCATTTATGCCAGTGGTTCCCAAACTTTGTTGTGCCCAAGGCACACCAAAGGACAAGTAAAAAATCTCAAGGCACACCTATTGTGAAAAGATAGCCCTTATAACACGTGTTATCACTCATATTATGTAAAGTATCTGTAAATGTGCATAATTATTTACTAATGCCAAATAAAATGTGACAAAGACAACTATATTACGAAATATTTCCGAAATGAATTTGAAACTTTATCAAATTAGGCTTCATCAAAGCAGCAACACACTCATTTACACCAGACAGGTCACAAAATAGAAAATGAGGCAAAGGAAACTCAGCAGAAATTCAGCACAGACAACAGTCAATGCAAGGAAGCTGCATTGTCCATGGTCCGGAACTACAAATTATAAATGTATTACTTTAAAAAAATGTAATATATTACACTACTTCGTTACTATCTACATAAAGTAACTCGGTACTTTACTCGTTACTTTCCTCGCCGAGCACGTACAAACTGCGCATGCGTGAGTGGCAATAACTTTCCTTACCAGCAGGCGGCGGTAGTCAAGCCCCCAGGTAGTGCGCCGGACTCAGATGAAAATATTCGTGCTGGCCAAACGGCGGTACTACACTTCCGGTTTGGTTGCCAGGCCCGAAAACACTTTTCCCATTGACTTACATGGGGAAAGAGTGGTCTGTAACTCGTTGGATAATTTTTTTAACTAAATAAACTACCCAGTATGAACACTTGTATAGCCCTTATTAAAAAACATTCGTTCCTCAAGTTGTAAAACATTTGCTAATAACGTTATTCTGAGAGTTATTTCCCTCTGCATTATGAACGCGCATCTAATCCACGGGACCGCGCAGCCCGGCACGTTCATGTTACGTGTCCCGACCAATCAGAGCACACTGTGCTCACAGGGAGGGTGCTGGAGCCAGGCTCTGGCTGGAGCTTTTGGAGCTACAACGAGCGTTAAAGGCAGAGAGTGAAATTCAGTGAATACACGTAGTTTACAGAGATGCTGTATGAGGAACCAATGTGAGTTGCGTTTATCTTTACCCATGGATGCACAATGGGAACGGATCCATATCGTCTTACTGCCATCCATGGGCGTCGCCTGGGGTAGGCATCCGGGGCTTTAGCCCCGGATGTTTTTTCTTTAGCCCCGGACAAATTATCCCTCAATAATATAATACATTAACCTACTTTACCTATAGGACGGACGGCAGAATTGTAATTTCCCATGTTCAGTGAATGCAACACAGAGGCAAGACGACGCCACCAGACCAATCAGAGAGTTGCATGGAAATAAACGTGTTTTATTGGCTGACAGGTACGTACCTCTCCTCTGTGACAATGTTTACACTTTAAACTGTCAGCCCCGGACGCGGAGATTCTGAAGATGGACATTAGAAGTTTTTTTAATAAAAAAGACGGCAATTCTCAAGTGGTGGCTCACACAACAACCCCAGAGCCACCACCTGAGCCAGGTGAACAAGGTATGTACATGTCAGTAAACTTACAAGTTATGCGAACATGTAAGCAAAGCATAAAATACAGCTACGTTGACGTTACTTTGAATCGCGCGGGTAAACTAAACCGTTAGCAAGTAGCTATAGCTAGCCAGATTAAATAAACACTTTGTCATACAATCTAAATGTTGTGTTTTTTAGCGTTACCTGGTGATTTCAAAGAAAGCTCTCTGGGAAATGTTGACTTACTGTCTGTGTTCGACATGAAGCTATAAGCTACTTTACAGTAGTACAGTTGATCCTGATTCCTGAGTCCTGTCAGTTAAAGTGGTTCATAGTTAGCTTAGCTAAGCATCAATGTAGCACTGAAATATATGGATGTGAATTACTCAAACTACATTTGTATAGGAATGATTCTGTCCTATTGGCAGATAACTACTCTTAGTGATATCTACAAGAGGTTTCCAATGTAAATTTAACTATTTTCAATTGGTTAGTATTACATTTTGTGACAGTGTGGTGACACTCATTTTAATGAAGACACATTTGTGTATCTTGAAATTCATTTATTTGACAGAGCTGGAAACTGATACATACTTGTTTGTGTTTACCTACACAGTCATCACAGATGAGCCAAACAGAGTAGAGGATGAAGAAATGAGAACAGGAGAAAGGGACACACAAGAAGGAGATACAACAGACAAGAACAACAATGAACAGGAACACCAGAACAGACAAGAGTCAATGGGTAACTGGGGAACTGATTTAGGGACTGCAGATACAGGGCCAAGGCAAGTGAGACATCACTGCTTTCCATCCGGCATGTTTGGCCAGCAAAAAAGATCATTTCAACCAAGTTGGTTTGATACTTTTAAATGGCTTGAATATTCTACAACTGCCAATGCAGCATTCTGCTTTAGTTGTAGAATATATGGCAAACCAAAGCAGTCAAGGGATCAAAGGGACACCCTCACCACCTCAGGATACACAAACTGGAAGCGTTCATTGGATTATTTTCGAGAACATGAAAAGTCAAACGTACACAAGGCCTCAATTATTCTCTGGAAGAGCTTTAAAGCCACCCAGGTCCACGGGGACATCACACAGCAGCTACATGCTGCAAATGTCAGTGAGATTCAGGAACGTAGGGAGTATCTGAAACGCATAGCAGCAGTGACAGCCTTTCTTGGGAAGCAAGGGATTGCTTTCAGAGGGCACAACGAAGCAGCAGAGAGTGATAACAAGGGTAATTTTATGGAATTCATGAAGCTTCTTGAAAACTTTGATCCTTTTCTGCAAACCTATAAGCCACCTTCATGTGTGACCTACCTCTCACCCTCATCACAGAATGAGATGATTGAAAGCACCGCCAACGTTATAATGGCAAGGATAATATCTGAGATCAAAGAGGCAAAAATGTACTCGGTAATGGTGGATGAAGCAAGAGATAATCACACAGAGCAGCTTGCATTGTGTGTGCGATATGTAAGTCCACAAGGCTCAGTGAAAGAAAGGTTCCTTGGACTTTCTCAGCTTGCAGCATTTGATGCTAAAACCATCACTGACACAATAGAGCAGCTACTTGACAAACATGGAATAGGACATCTTAAATGTGTTGCCCAGAGTTATGATGGTGCTGCTGTTATGAGTGGAAAAGTGAGAGGTGTACAAGCTCGGTTTAGAGAGAAGCATCCAGAAGCACTTTATGTTCACTGCTATGCCCATGAACTCAATCTTGTCCTTTGCGCCACTTGCAAAGCCATCCCAGAGGCACGTGACTTCTTTGATCTCCTGGAGTGTCTCTACTCTTTCTTCTCCACATCTCTTGTCCACCATCAGAGATTGGAAACATTTCAGAAACAGCTAGAGGTAGGGAACAAACAACTTGTTCAGCTGTCACACACTCGCTGGGCATGTCAAATTGAGTCGGTGAATGCAATCCTAAAAAACCTCCCTGCTTTGATCCAGACTTTAGGGAGTCTTCCAGCCCCTCTGGCAAAGGGACTGGAAAGCAAGCTTTGCAAATTCAGTACCATATACATGCTTGTCCTGTTCCAGACACTGCTCTCAACCACTCAGGGCCTGCACAAATACCTGCACAAAGAAACACTTGACTTGGTGCAGGCAGTAAATTACAAAACAGCAGTTGAGAACACACTGAAAAGTTACCGAAGTGACGAGAAAGCACATGAGGTCTATGACAAGACCAAGGCCCTGTGCAATGATCTGGATATTCCCGAAACTGTGACACAGAGGAAGAAGCGAAGAAACATGGAAGACTTTGTAGTTGAGGCATCATGTGGAGCAAGGTCAGACCTGACAACAGGAGATGACTTGAGAGGGAGAATCTTCTTTCCAGTTCTCGACAGAATGCTGGAGGAGCTTCAAAACAGGTTTCTGGAGTTGGGGAAAAAATATTAATCGGCATACAGGCATGTCACCCTGCTTCTGAGAATTTCCTGAATGAAGAGGCACTCAAAAATCTTGCACAACATTACAGCATCCACTTACAAACTGAAGAGGTTGTTGTTGCAAGACAATACCTTGCCAGGATAGAGAAAGACATGCCAAGTATCCAAAGTGTATTTTCCCTTTTGGATGAGGATATGTTCCCCTCTCTTAAGGCCATCTTCCAAGCTGCTTTGACAATCCCAGTCACCAGCTGCAGTTGTGAAAGGTCCTTCAGTGCCCTGCGAAGGCTACACACTTGGCTGAGAAGTACAATGGGCCAGGTGAGGCTTAGTCATTTGGCCATCATTTCCATTGAGAAGGAGGTCTTGGCTAATGTGGCCCATGGAGAGGTCATCGACCAATTTGCGAATGTCAAACCAAGGCGATTCAGCCTAACACTTCCACCTACAAAACAATAAAGAGTCTGAAGACAGCGAGTGATGATGGGGAGAAAAACGAAGCAAATGAAAGGTAATGTGATGAAGGAAGCAAGTGATGAAGGAAGCAAGTGATGAGGGGAAACGGCAAGTGAGGAAGGAAGCAGAAAGTGATGAAGGAAGCAAGTGATGACGGAAGAAAGTGATGAGGGGAAACGGCAAGTGAGGAAGGAAGCAGAAAGTGATGAAGGAAGCAAGTGATGACAGAAGCAAGTGATGAGGGGAAACGGCAAGTGAGGAAGGAAGCAGAAAGTGATGAAGGAAGCAAGTGATGACAGAAGCAAGTGATGAGGGAAACGGCAAGTGAGGAAGGAAGCAGAAAGTGATGAAGGAAGCAAGTGATGACGGAAGAAAGTGATGAGGGGAAACGGCAAGTGAGGAAGGAAGCAGAAAGTGATGAAGGAAGCAAGTGATGACAGAAGCAAGTGATGAGGGGAAACGGCAAGTGAGGAAGGAAGCAGAAAGTGATGACGGAAGCAAGTGATGAGGGGAAACGGCAAGTGAGGAAGGAAGCAGAAAGTGAGGAAGGAAGCAAGTGATGAGGGAAGCAAGTGATGAGGGGAAACGGCAAGTGAGGAAGGAAGCAGAAAGTGATGAAGGAAGCAAGTGATGAGGGAAGCAAGTGATGAGGGGAAACGGCAAGTGAGGAAGGAAGCAGAAAGTGATGAAGGAAGCAAGTGATGAGGGAAGCAAGTGATGAGGGGAAACGGCAAGTGAGGAAGGAAGCAGAAAGTGACTTGAAAATCAAGTGTTTTTAAATATTAAACCCCTTTCTGATTCTGATTCTTTGATTTTTTTACATATGGGTGTTGAGAAATGTATCCATAGATCTCTTAATGTTGCTCTCAAAGTGCATCAGATTGATGCTTTTAACTTCAATATTTAAAAAAAATCTTCCTGGGGGAGTTTCCCCCAAAATAGTACTTTACCTCTGCTTATGTAACTCCGGTGTATTGTCCCCTCGGCAACAGATCACTCACAGTTGGTGATTACTTTCCAGCATTTCAATTGACAGCATATAAAAAGGACATGTGAGCTTCATTGCTTAAGAGATCCTCACATGCTATCTCTTTTAAAAAAGAAGTGTCCAGTCAACAACAAAATATCAGTGATCGTATCGTGATAGTATATTTTTCATAAGCGATGTGAAACATTAAACTTAAAAAAACTCTGTGAGGGCCTAAGATATTCTACAAAATAATATTTAAAAACATTTTAGTTATATTTTTCATTAGTTTTACCAAAATAACTTGATTTAATTGTATTTAAAATAACATTTCCAAAGAAATAAATCCTTCGAATCTGCCTGTTCAGTTTCTGTTGGAATGTGAAGGGTTAAATGAAAGAAGCTCCTCTCTGTGAGTGTGAAGACAGGAGCTGTTGGACGTCCAGCTAGAATTCACAGAGGGCCCGCTATAGTAACTGAAATGAGAGAGTAATGTCAAATGACAGTACAATTGACCAATCATATCTTCCTTCTAAATGGGTGGGTGTTATTATCGCGGACTTTATTATGACATAATAACTCGAGGGAAGGGGGTGGGGGTCAGAGGGCCTAGGTATAAGTGCACGGCTCGCCACTGCAAATAGCCAATCACACAAAAAACATGTTGCTGTGACTGTGAGCATTAAGCAATTAAAATTAAACTAAACAAACACAACAGTACGTTATTGTCCTTATAAAATAAAAACATACATTTTGTCCACCGATATAATACAGGCACCTTACCCTCAAGAGAACCTCACGTGCTATGAGAATCTCCCACAATCTATTGCCATAACAAAGCTAATGCAGGCATACGTTTGTGACACTAGATGGCGCAATTGTGTATATGCGTGTGGGGAGTCTTGCAGTAGAAAAT
This sequence comes from Gymnodraco acuticeps, assembly GCF_902827175.1. Taxonomy (NCBI): domain Eukaryota; kingdom Metazoa; phylum Chordata; class Actinopteri; order Perciformes; family Bathydraconidae; genus Gymnodraco; species Gymnodraco acuticeps. The sequence continues at coordinate 57,692 of NW_022991402.1, forward strand.
TTGACTGTAGTGCCGCCACTGTGGGCTAAGCCCCGAATGTTTCCAGGTCCAGGCAACGCCCCTGCTGCCATCCCACGGAGCTGTAATAATGGATATATTGCACATGTTTGCTGCAATTCATTGTCATACTACGTGGGCTGTATGATTGAATCTTGTACCGTAAATGTTGTATTAAATGGAGTTAATATTACCGATATCACTACATCATTACTAGCTAGCCGCTAGCTGCTAACTGCCGCCTCGTTCATATCAAATCCATGGCGGTAGTGTGTATTTGTCGTTTAATACAGGCAACAACCGGAAGACAGAGAAGAAGAATAGACTGCGTGATATAAAAAATAATGGGCATGCCTCCACCCCTCGATAGTTATCACTGACTCAGCCATGTTTATGCAGCACTGCACGTGGAGAGGTGGACGCGCAAGTCGCGCAGATTACGTACATAAACCTACAAAGTACTGATATAATAAATTAAAAAAATAAATGATTATTTTTGTGTAGTTGTATATTGAAAAAATAATGTATGGTTGTCACAAAATCCCACGGCACACCCGGATTTGCCTCACGGCACACCAGTGTGCCGCGGCACACCGTTTGGTAACGGTGGTAACTCAGATGCTTACATGGACTTGTATGTTTTTCCTTCATATCTAACAGAAATAAGAGAGAAAGAGATGGGAAAGTGAGTAAAGAGGGATAGGAAGGAGGAGAGATATTTGCGAGTTGCATACTCACTCTGAGTTTTCTCGATTAATAGCTTATATAGACAATACCATGCTTAAATAGACTCCTAAGTTATTATTTCATATGTGACAATATGTAAGAAAAGGGAGGGAAGAGTCAAATTATATTGAGAAATTGAGAAATTGATTTCATATTGGAACATTCATTTCTCAAACCTATGTTTTATGGAAGAGGAAATGTACTTCTGATAAACTAATCCTTGATCAAACGGTAAATGGTGAATTAATATAACATTTATAATCATTGAGAAAGGGTTATTCCACAGGGACTAGCTCACCTTTAACTTAAAATAACATTTCTCTGCTTTGGACTGATGAGTATATGATTATTGCATGTTAAATGACTAACACAAACCTTACATTTATAATGTGCATGTCTCAGGAAGGCTCCCAAATCATTCTGAGGGGGCCTATCCTATTTTTGTAATTGAATGATAATGTGCTAATCCATTACCTTGAGTTGTCTGCACTCAGGAAAACATCCCTATCAAGTGTTAACCCAATAACTAGGAGAGCTCTGAAGGCCAAGGGTCAGAGAGAGAGGATCACACTCTGCGGCTGCAGAGAGCAACTTATCCAAGGAGGTCGTTCGAGATGAGAGGATTCTAATCTTCAACTTTCTGATGAGATGGGATGCTTCTTCATTTTCGCTCGCAGGACGAGCGATGGCTTCATACAAGGTTTCCATGTTTCATTGGAGGAGCAGATGTTTTCATAACCTCTCCCATCACAGGGGGGGGCATCTGGATGTGCCACTTGGAATAGGCAGGTGCACGGCTCTCAAGCAGATAGCAGAAGGAATGCAGGCAGATGAGCCTCTGTTTCACTGGGAGATCATAAAGTGCTCACTGAATTGAGCCACAAAAGCAGAGCAATTGGGGGGGATTGAGATATGGCGCTCTGATGAAGAAGAGTTTTGAGCCAATCAGCACCTCAGTGCTAATCTACAGATAATTGAGTTATGGCGCTCTGATGAAGAAGAGTTTTGAGCCAATCAGCACCTCAGTGCTAATCTACAGATAATTGAGTTATGGCGCTCTGATGAAGAAGAGTTTTGAGCCAATCAGCACCTCAGTGCTAATCTACAGATAATTGAGTTATGGCGCTCTGATGAAGAAGAGTTTTGAGCCAATCAGCACCTCAGTGCTAATCTACAGTATCAGGATGCCTTTACACACCAGACATTCTGTGTCATAAAGAGAGGAGGAAAACATGTCTTCTAGCTCTCGTACAAAGATAACATTTGAATTGAATGACCAGATGATTACAGATGTACAATTAATGATTGTTTTTGTATTCCCAATGAACAGATATGTGGTAAATAGTGGTGATAAATATATTTTATCAGATTACACTTTCACACTAAACTAATTAATTAATTGATATTTTCAGATTTATAAGGTATTGAACAATAAGATATTTATAATATTATAACAGACAATGTTACTATCCTTAATCATTACCAGGTAAGAACAGATGTTTTGATATTGATCTCAGTTGATGCTCTGAATAAAGAACAGATGTTTTGATATTGATCTCAGTTGATACTCTGAATAAAGAACAGATGTTTTGATATTGATCTCAGTTGATGCTCTGAATAAAGAACAGATGTCTTGATATTGATCTCAGTGATGCTCTGAATAAAGAACAGATGTTTTGATATTAGATCCTCAGTTGATGCTCTGATCCCAGTTGATACTCTGATAAAGAACAGATGTTTGATATTGATCTCAGTTGATGCTCTGAATAAAGAAACAGATGGTCTTGATATTGATCTCAGTTGATGCTCTGAATAAAGAACAGATGTTTGATATTGATCTCAGTTGATGCCTCTGAATAAAGACAGATGTCTTGATATTGATCTCAGTTGATGCTCTGAATAAAGAACAGAGTCTTGATATTGATATTGATCTCAGTTGATGCTCTGAATAAAGAACAGATGTCTTGATATTGATCTCAGTTTGATGCTCTGAATAAAGAAACAGATGTCTTTGATATTGATCTCAGTTGATGCTCTGAATAAAGAACAGATGTTTTGATATTGATCTTCAGTTGATGCTCTGAATAAAGAACAGATGTTTTGATATTGATCTCAGTTGATGCTCTGAATAAAGAACAGATGTCTTGATATTGATCTCAGTTGAATGCTCTGAATAAAGAACAGATGTCTTGATATTGATCTTCAGTTGATGCTCTGAATAAAGAACAGATGTCTTGATATTGATCTCAGTTGATGCTCTGAATAAAGAACAGATGTCTTTGATATTGATCTCAGTTGATGCTCTGAATAAAGAACAGATGTTTTGATATTGATCTCAGTTGATACTCTGAATAAAGAACAGATGTCTTGATATTGATCTCAGTTGATGCTCTGAATAAAGAACAGATGTCTTGATATTGATCTCAGTTGATGCTCTGAATAAAGAACAGATGTTTTGATATTGATCTCAGTTGATGCTCTGAATAAAGAACAGATGTTTTGATATTGATCTCAGTTGATGCTCTGAATAAAGAACAGATGTCTTGATATTGATCTCAGTTGATGCTCTGAATAAAGAACAGATGTTTTGATATTGATCTCAGTTGATGCTCTGAATAAAGAACAGATGTCTTGATATTGATCTCAGTTGATGCTCTGAATAAAGAACAGATGTCTTGATATTGATCTCAGTTGATGCTCTGAATAAAGAACAGATGTCTTGATATTGATCTCAGTTGATAGCTCTGAATAAAGAACAGATGTCTTGATATTGATCTCAGTTGATGCTCTGAATAAAGAACAGATGTTTTGATATTGATCTCAGTTGATGCTCTGAATAAAGAACAGATGTCTTGATATTGATCTCAGTTGATGCTCTGAATAAAGAACAGATGTCTTGATATTGATCTCAGTTGATGCTCTGAATAAAGAACAGATGTCTTGATATTGATCTCAGTTGATGCTCTGAATAAAGAACAGATGTCTTTGATATTGATCTCAGTTGATGCTCTGAATAAAGAACAGATGTTTTGATATTGATCTCAGTTGATGCTCTGAATAAAGAACGATGTCTTGATATTGATCTCAGTTGATGCTCTGAATAAAGAACAGATGTCTTGATATTGATCTCAGTTGATGCTCTGAATAAAGAACAGATGTTTTGATATTGATCTCAGTTGATGCTCTGAATAAAGAACAGATGTCTTGATATTGATCTCAGTTGATGCTCTGAATAAAGAACAGATGTCTTGATATTGATCTCAGTTGATACTCTGAATAAAGAACAGATGTCTTGATATTGATCTCAGTTGATGCTCTGAATAAAGAACAGATGTCTTGATATTGATCTCAGTTGATGCTCTGAATAAAGAACAGATGTTTTGATATTGATCTCAGTTGATGCTCTGAATAAAGAACAGATGTTTTGATATTGATCTCAGTTGATACTCTGAATAAAGAACAGATGTTTTGATATTGATCTCAGTTGATGCTCTGAATAAAGAACAGATGTTTTGATATTGATCTCAGTTGATGCTCTGAATAAAGAACAGATGTCTTGATATTGATCTCAGTTGATGCTCTGAATAAAGAACAGATGTCTTGATATTGATCTCAGTTGATGCTCTGAATAAAGAACAGATGTTTTGATATTGATCTCAGTTGATGCTCTGAATAAAGAACAGATGTTTGATATTGATCTCAGTTGATACTCTGAATAAAGAACAGATGTCTTGATATTGATCTCAGTTGATGCTCTGAATAAAGAACAGATGTCTTGATATTGATCTCAGTTGATACTCTGAATAAAGAACAGATGTTTTGATATTGATCTCAGTTGATGCTCTGAATAAAGAACAGATGTTTTGATATTGATCTCAGTTGATACTCTGAATAAAGAACAGATGTCTTGATATTGATCTCAGTTGATGCTCTGAATAAAGAACAGATGTTTTGATATTGATCTCAGTTGATGCTCTGAATAAAGAACAGATGTTTTGATATTGATCTCAGTTGATACTCTGAATAAAGAACAGATGTCTTGATATTGATCTCAGTTGATGCTCTGAATAAAGAACAGATGTCTTGATATTGATCTCAGTTGATGCTCTGAATAAAGAACAGATGTTTTGATATTGATCTCAGTTGATGCTCTGAATAAAGAACAGATGTCTTGATATTGATCTCAGTTGATGCTCTGAATAAAGAACAGATGTTTTGATATTGATCTCAGTTGATGCTCTGAATAAAGAACAGATGTCTTGATATTGATCTCAGTTGATGCTCTGAATAAAGAACAGATGTCTTTGATATTGATCTCAGTTGATGCTCTGAATAAAGAACAGATGTTTTGATATTGATCTCAGTTGATGCTCTGAATAAAGAACAGATGTCTTGATATTGATCTCAGTTGATGCTCTGAATAAAGAACAGATGTCTTGATATTGATCTCAGTTGATACTCTGAATAAAGAACAGATGTTTTGATATTGATCTCAGTTGATACTCTGAATAAAGAACAGATGTTTTGATATTGATCTCAGTTGATGCTCTGAATAAAGAACAGATGTTTGATATTGATCTCAGTTGATACTCTGAATAAAGAACAGATGTTTTGATATTGATCTCAGTTGATGCTCTGAATAAAGAACAGATGTCTTGATATTGATCTCAGTTGATGCTCTGAATAAAGAACAGATGTCTTGATATTGATCTCAGTTGATGCTCTGAATAAAGAACAGATGTTTGATATTGATCTCAGTTGATACTCTGAATAAAGAACAGATGTCTTGATATTGATCTCAGTTGATGCTCTGAATAAAGAACAGATGTTTTGATATTGATCTCAGTTGATACTCTGAATAAAGAACAGATGTCTTGATATTGATCTCAGTTGATGCTCTGAATAAAGAACAGATGTCTTGATATTGATCTCAGTTGATGCTCTGAATAAAGAACAGATGTTTTGATATTGATCTCAGTGATGCTCTGAATAAAGAACAGATGTTTTGATATGATCCTCAGTTGATGCTCTGAATAAAGAACAGATGTTTGATATTGATCTCAGTTGATGCTCTGAATAAAGAACAGATGTTTTGATATTGATCTCAGTTGATACTCTGAATAAAGAACAGATGTTTTGATATTGATCTCAGTTGATGCTCTGAATAAAGAACAGATGTCTTGATATTGATCTCAGTTGATACTCTGAATAAAGAACAGATGTCTTGATATTGATCTCAGTTGATACTCTGAATAAAGAACAGATGTCTTGATATTGATCTCAGTTGATGCTCTGAATAAAGAACAGATGTCTTGATATTGATCTCAGTTGATGCTCTGAATAAAGAACAGATGTCTTGATATTGATCTCAGTTGATACTCTGAATAAAGAACAGATGTCTTGATATTGATCTCAGTTGATACTCTGAATAAAGAACAGATGTCTTGATATTGATCTCAGTTGATGCTCTGAATAAAGAACAGATGTTTTGATATTGATCTCAGTTGATGCTCTGAATAAAGAACAGATGTCTTGATATTGATCTCAGTGATGCTCTGAATAAAGAACAGATGTTTGATATTGATCTCAGTTGATACTCTGAATAAAGAACAGATGTCTTGATATTGATCTCAGTTGATGCCTCTGAATAAAGAACAGATGTTTTGATATTGATCTCAGTTGATGCTCTGAATAAAGAACAGATGTTTGATATTGATCTCAGTTGATGCTCTGAATAAAGAACAGATGTTTGATATTGATCTCAGTTGATGCTCTGAATAAAGAACAGATGTTTTGATATTGATCTCAGTTGATGCTCTGAATAAAGAACAGATGTTTTGATATTGATCTCAGTTGATGCTCTGAATAAAGAACAGATGTCTTTGATATTGATCTCAGTTGATGCTCTGAATAAAGAACAGATGTTTTGATATTGATCTCAGTTGATGCTCTGAATAAAGAACAGATGTTTGATATTGATCTCAGTTGATGCTCTGAATAAAGAACAGATGTCTTGATATTGATCTCAGTTGATGCTCTGAATAAAGAACAGATGTTTTGATATTGATCTCAGTTGATGCTCTGAATAAAGAACAGATGTTTGATATTGATCTCAGTTGATGCTCTGAATAAAGAACAGATGTCTTGATATTGATCTCAGTTGATGCTCTGAATAAAGAACAGATGTCTTGATATTGATCTCAGTTGATGCTCTGAATAAAGAACAGATGTCTTGATATTGATCTCAGTTGATGCTCTGAATAAAGAACAGATGTCTTGATATTGATCTCAGTTGATGCTCTGAATAAAGAACAGATGTCTTGATATTGATCTCAGTTGATGCTCTGAATAAAGAACAGATGTTTTGATATTGATCTCAGTTGATGCTCTGAATAAAGAACAGATGTTTGATATTGATCTCAGTTGATGCTCTGAATAAAGAACAGATGTTTGATATTGATCTCAGTTGATGCTCTGAATAAAGAACAGATGTCTTTGATATTGATCTGAATAAGAACAGATGTTTGATTGATCTCAGTTGATACTCTGAATAAAGAACAGATGTCTTGATATTGATCTCAGTTGATGCTCTGAATAAAGAACAGATGTCTTGATATTGATCTCAGTTGATGCTCTGAATAAAGAACAGATGTCTTGATATTGATCTCAGTTGATGCTCTGAATAAAGAACAGATGTCTTGATATTGATCTCAGTTGATACTCTGAATAAAGAACAGATGTCTTGATATTGATCTCAGTTGATGCTCTGAATAAAGAACAGATGTTTGATATTGATCTCAGTTGATGCTCTGAATAAAGAACAGATGTTCTTGATATTGATCTCAGTTGATGCTCTGAATAAAGACAGATGTCTTGATATTGATCTCAGTTGATGCTCTGAATAAAGAACAGATGTCTTGATATTGATCTCAGTTGATGCTCTGAATAAAGAAACGGTTGTTTGATATTGATCTCAGTTGATGCTCTGAATAAAGAACAGATGTTTTGATATTGATCTCAGTTGATGCTCTGAATAAAGAACAGATGTTTTGATATTGATCTCAGTTGATACTCTGAATAAAGAACAGATGTTTTGATATTGATCTCAGTTGATACTCTGAATAAAGAACAGATGTCTTGATATTGATCTCAGTTGATACTCTGAATAAAGAACAGATGTTTTGATATTGATCTCAGTTGATGCTCTGAATAAAGAACAGATGTTCTTGATATTGATCTCAGTTGATGCTCTGAATAAAGAACAGATGTCTTGATATTGATCTCAGTTGATGCTCTGAATAAAGAACAGATGTCTTGATATTGATCTCAGTTGATGCTCTGAATAAAGAACAGATGTTTTGATATTGATCTCAGTTGATGCTCTGAATAAAGAACAGATGTCTTGATATTGATCTCAGTTGATGCTCTGAATAAAGAACAGATGTTTTGATATTGATCTCAGTGATGCTCTGAATAAAGAACAGATGTCTTGATATTGATCTCAGTTGATGCTCTGAATAAAGAACAGATGTCTTGATATTGATCTCAGTTGATGCTCTGAATAAAGAACAGATGTCTTTGATATTGATCTCAGTTGATGCTCTGAATAAAGAACAGATGTTTTGATATTGATCTCAGTTGATGCTCTGAATAAAGAACAGATGTCTTGATATTGATCTCAGTTGATGCTCTGAATAAAGAACAGATGTTTTGATATTGATCTCAGTTGATGCTCTGAATAAAGAACAGATGTCTTGATATTGATCTCAGTTGATGCTCTGACTAAAGAACAGATGTCTTGATATTGATCTCAGTTGATGCTCTGAATAAAGAACAGATGTTTTGATATTGATCTCAGTTGATGCTCTGAATAAAGAACAGATGTTTTGATATTGATCTCAGTTGATGCTCTGATAAAGAACAGATGTCTTGATATTGATCTCAGTTGATGCTCTGAATAAAGAACAGATGTCTTGATATTGATCTCAGTTGATGCTCTGAATAAAGAACAGATGTCTTGATATTGATCTCAGTTGATACTCTGAATAAGAACAGATGTCTTTTGATATTGATCTCAGTTGATATCTGATAAGAACAGATGTTGATATTGATCTCAGTTGATGCTCTGAATAAAGAACAGATGTCTTGATATTGATCTCAGTTGATGCTCTGAATAAAGAACAGATGTCTGGATATTGATCTCAGTTGATGCTCTGAATAAAGAACAGATGTTTTGATATTGATCTCAGTTGATGCTCTGAATAAGAACAGATGTTTTGATATTGATCTCAGTTGATACTCTGAATAAAGAACAGATGTCTTGATATTGATCTCAGTTGATACTCTGAATAAAGAACAGATGTCTTGATATTGATCTCAGTTGATGCTCTGAATAAAGAACAGATGTCTTGATATTGATCTCAGTTGATGCTCTGAATAAAGAAACAGATGTTTTGATATTGATCTCAGTTGATGCTCTGAATAAAGAACAGATGTTTTGATATTGATCTCAGTTGATACTCTGAATAAAGAACAGATGTCTTGATATTGATCTCAGTTGATACTCTGAATAAAGAACAGATGTTTTGATATTGATCTCAGTTGATGCTCTGAATAAAGAACAGATGTCTTGATATTGATCTCAGTTATGCTCTGAATAAAGAACAGATGTCTTGATATGATATCTCAGTTGATGCTCTGAATAAAGAACAGATGTCTGATATTGATCTCAGTTGATGCTCCTGAATAAAGAACAGAGTCTTGATATTGATTCTCAGTTGATGCTCTGAATAAAGAACAGATGTCTGATATTGATCTCAGTTGATACTCTGAATAAAGAACAGATGTTTTGATATTGATCTCAGTTGATACTCTGAATAAAGAACAGATGTTTTGATATTGATCTCAGTTGATACTCTGAATAAAGAACAGATGTATTTGATATTGATCTCAGTTGATGCTCTGAATAAAGAACAGATGTTTTGATATTGATCTCAGTTGATGCTCTGAATAAAGAACAGATGTCTTGATATTGATCTCAGTTGATGCTCTGAATAAAGAACAGATGTCTTGATATTGATCTCAGTTGATGCTCTGAATAAAGAACAGATGTTTTGATATTGATCTCAGTTGATACTCTGAATAAAGAACAGATGTCTTTGATATTGATCTCAGTTGATACTCTGAATAAAGAACAGATGTCTTGATATTGATCTCAGTTGATTACTCTGAATAAAGAACAGATGTCTTGATATTGATCTCAGTTGATGCTTCTGAATAAAGAACAGATGTCTTGATATTGATCTCAGTTGATGCTCTGAATAAAGAACAGATGTCTTGATATTGATCTCAGTTGATGCTCTGAATAAAGAACAGATGTTTTGATATTGATCTCAGTTGATGCTCTGAATAAAGAACAGATGTTCTTGATATTGATCTCAGTTGATGCTCTGAATAAAGAACAGATGTTCTTGATTTGATCTCAGTTGATGCTCTGAATAAAGAACAGATGTCTTGATATTGATCTCAGTTGATGCTCTGAATAAAGAACAGATGTCTTGATATTGATCTCAGTTGATGCTCTGAATAAAGAACAGATGTCTTGATATTGATCTCAGTTGATGCCTCTGAATAAAGAACAGATGTCTTGATATTGATCTCAGTTGATGCTCTGAATAAAGAACAGATGTCTTGATATTGATCTCAGTTGATGACTCTGACTAAAGAACAGATGTTTTGATATTGATCTCAGTGATGCTCTGAATAAGAACAGATGTCTTGATATTGATCTCAGTTGATGCTCTGAATAAAGAACAGATGTCTTGATATTGATCTCAGTTGATACTCTGAATAAAGAACAGATGTTTTGATATTGATCTCAGTTGATGCTCTGAATAAAGAACAGATGTCTTGATATTGATCTCAGTTGATGCTCTGAATAAAGAACAGATGTCTTGATATTGATCTCAGTTGATGCTCTGAATAAAGAACAGATGTCTTGATATTGATCTCAGTTGATGCTCTGAATAAAGAACAGATGTCTTGATATTGATCTCAGTTGATGCTCTGAATAAAGAACAGATGTCTTGATATTGATCTCAGTTGATACTCTGAATAAAGAACAGATGTCTTGATATTGATCTCAGTTGATACTCTGAATAAAGAACAGATGTCTTGATATTGATCTCAGTTGATACTCTGAATAAAGAACAGATGTCTTGATATTGATCTCAGTTGATGCTCTGAATAAAGAACAGATGTCTTGATATTGATCTCAGTTGATGCTCTGAATAAAGAACAGATGTTTGATATTGATCTCAGTTGATACTCTGAATAAAGAACAGATGTCTTGATATTGATCTCAGTTGATGCTCTGAATAAAGAACAGATGTCTTGATATTGATCTCAGTTGATACTCTGAATAAAGAACAGATGTCTTGATATTGATCTCAGTTGATACTCTGAATAAAGAACAGATGTCTTGATATTGATCTCAGTTGATGCTCTGAATAAAGAACAGATGTTTTGATATTGATCTCAGTTGATACTCTGAATAAAGAACAGATGTCTTGATATTGATCTCAGTTGATGCTCTGAATAAAGAACAGATGTCTTGATATTGATCTCAGTTGATGCTCTGAATAAAGAACAGATGTCTTGATATTGATCTCAGTTGATGCTCTGAATAAAGAACAGATGTCTTGATATTGATCTCAGTTGATGCTCTGAATAAAGAACAGATGTATTGATATTGATCTCAGTTGATGCTCTGAATAAAGAACAGATGTTTTGATATTGATCTCAGTTGATGCTCTGAATAAAGAACAGATGTTTTGATATTGATCTCAGTTGATACTCTGAATAAAGAACAGATGTTTTGATTTTTCCTTTTCAGGTCGTTATACAATAAAATGTTTGATTCTTCAGATTGTTAAACATTTTGAGAATTGTTTAGTTTTCCCTTCAGATTTTGAAATGACATAATGATTGATAGTTGAAGTACTGTAATTAATTAAATATCATGCCTTACTCTTGAATAAAGCGTAATGAAGTAAACGTAAAGTAATGTTAAAGATTGAGGACACTGTAACTTTACAGATTACAGATTGATCGATTCATCACTGTGAATGTATACCTTAACTGGGAACCTTAGCTGGATCTCTCATGATTCTGATTTATACCTCAATTGGATTTATTATAAATCCTAAATTCTAATTGTGTTTTAATAAGTAATTGCCTTAAAGTAAATCTTTGAGATGTAAGCTGATTTAGAATTTGTGTTTGATGAATGAGATTAACTGAGGGATAAATGATAACATATCTTATTTTTGAAACATATATTTTGCTATAATATTGTTTTATTTCACGTGTTTATTATTGTGCTTTTGACAAAAGATGCCAAACACTGAAGAGAGATGATTTTATTATGATTGACTGTGTTCAATCATGGTGATTGAAGTGTTTTCAATCTGGTTCTACTTTTGATGTAATTAATGTGAGTGAGCCCACACAACTCTGAAGACGCTTATTGATTTGAGTATTGACTGACATATTCTTTAGACTAATGTTAATTGATTATCATAAATTGATAAAAGGGTGGATCTGTAAAGGAATATTTTAGTCTGATGCTTAGCTGACCTGAGAAACTTCACGAGTGACTACTCTTTCTCTGTGTGGGGGAAGGGTTTACTGCCCGCTCAGACAGAGTTTCTTTGTCTGTTCATCTGTAATCGATTAGGGGAAAAGGCGGGCTGTTTAGACCCCTCCTTTAAAATATATATAGAGATGTTTCTGTCTTTTGTGTTTAGAGTTAATTTTGGCAGCTTGCATTAAACAGTGCGAGTTGCTTTGTTAATCCTCCGGCCGTTTGTCTCTCAATAAATATCAGTGTATTGACGAAGGCAAATCCAGTTTCCCTCATTTCATGATTGGCTCAACATTGCTGCAAAGAAGTTTTTACTGCACACTCTTAATATTGCTGACATCATAACCAGAGGGGCCAGTCCTCAAGACCTGGATGAAAGTTCAGAATGGCAGAACGGACCGACGTTCTTGAAGTTTCCAGTGGATGACTGGCCAATGAACTCTGCCAAAGATTTGGTGACAGCTGCCAGAGACAGTGTCAACAGATTGCAAAAGAAAGCGTTTGTTGCAGCACTAACCAGAGCCAAGGCACAAGTGCCATCAGATCCAAACGAGGCCAACACACAAAACCCATCAGAGCTAAAGCTAGATCAGCAACAAACCCAAACACACCCAAAAAGGCCACCAGCAGGATCAGCTGTCCTAAACCTTGTGAACGTCAAGCGGTTCAGCAACCTAAGTCGACTCGTCAAGACAGTTGCTTGGATTTGGAGAGCAGCGAAGAAGTTCATTAGAGGGAAACGGCAAACTGCAAACAGTCCAAAGTGGGAGGCAGTGTCGTCTTCGCAAGTCATCTCAGTGAAAGAGAGAGAAGACGCCCTAAGAGACATCTTTCTTGCGGCACAGCAAGGTGCATCCTTCCCAAGTACAACCACAGACAGGCTAGTGGTATACAGAGACCAAGAGACTGGCTTGTTGGTCTGTGGGGGTCACGTGCAGATCTTCAATGGAGATCAAGTTGCTGTCCCTATCTTGTCGTATGAAGCCTGGGTATCAACGCTGTTAGCACGAGAAGCCCACGAGGAGAACCACGATGGAGTGGCCGGAACCTTGCTCAAGATGAGGAGAAGAGCATGGGTCGTGAAGGGTCGGAGGATTGCTCAGAAAGTGGTCAAAAACTGCATGCTCGGCAGAAAAACTAAAGCAAAAAGATGCCAGCAAATAATGGGTGATCTACCTCCAGAGAGGACAGAACCAGCTGCCCCCTTTGAATACACAACCGTAGACCTCTTCGGACCGTACCAAGTCAAGGATGATGTCAAGAAAAGAGTGTCACTGAAGGTTTGGGGAGTTGTGTTTTGTTGCATGGCTTCCAGTGCTATTCACACAGAGCTGGTGAACTCTCAATCCACTGAAAGTGTCCTGTTCGCCTACCAGAGGTTCACAGCACTACGAGGTCATCCAAAGAAGATCTGGTCAGATCCAGGTACTAACTTCGTAGGGGCTAAGCCAGTCCCAGAAGAACAGTACAGATTCCTTACCAATCTTGACAAAGCTACACTAGAAGAGAGAGCTGCCAAGAATGGCACAGAATGGACATGGAAAATTCATCCTGCCGATTCTCCACACCGGAACGGTGCTGCAGAAGCTGCTGTGCGCATCATCAAGAGAGCACTGCAGAGTCTGGGAGGAGAGTCGGGGCTAAGTTGGAGTGGATTCCAAACAACTCTCTACATGGCAGCCAATCTTACGAATGAAAGACCAATTGACGCCAGAACACAGAGCCGAGAAGACAGCGTTCAGTTCATCGCTCCTAACTGTCTCCTGCTCGGACGAGCATCGCAGAGTGGAGAACATTGGACTTCAGTGACTATCCCTACAAAAGGCTTAAAGAAATGCAAGTGAACAAGTTCTGGAGGCACTGGAGTCAACTCGCTGGCCCTAATCTATTCGTAAGGAACAAGTGGCATACAGCCAAGAGAAATGTCGCAGTCGGAGACATCGTCTGGATTGCAGACCAGAACGCCCTGAGGGGTCAGTTCAGGATTGCAAGAGTGGTCAGTGTCAACTCGGACAGCAAAGGAACTGTGAGGGATGTCAACGTCAGGACATTCCCAAGCTACCCTGTTCCTGTCACAAGGCCTACCACAGCAAAAGCAAATCACCAAAGATCGAACAAACTCAAAGAGGAGATCCCAGCGACAGTTCTTCACAGAGACGTCAGGCGACTGGTCGTCTTGTTTCCCGCTGAAGAGCAGAACAAAGCGTCTGACCCAAGTTTACCTTTGTAGCATGCGACCTCCCAGGTGTCTGCACTGGAAAGTCGAGTGGGAGGTGTGAAGTCCACTTGGAAAATCCTCAGAGGAGATCAAGGGGTTAAAAAGTCGGGCTGATTGACAGAGTGGCAGCTGTCTGAAATCAGTCTCTAATTGCTAATCAGCGTCGCTGCACCTTTAAAAGCACCTGAAAGAAGGGAGTCATCAAAGCTGGAGAGGACAAACTAAAGAGCGTGCGTCCAGCAGCAGCGAAGCAGCAGAAGACACGTCGAAGAAGCAGCACTGGTGCAGCCATAACAAGCTGGAGAGGCGGCCGTGAGAGACCAACTGTGTTTAGTCAAGTCTTACAACTTACCGTTCATGGCGCACGTTAGAACGTGCGTTCTAGTTCAGTGTCATTTGTTTGATGTCCTCAAGCTAAAGCAACTTGATTGTTGATTTAGAAACGAGTGTTTTGTTTATTGAGATGTAGATTGGTAAAAACGGTTTGCCTGCTGCGAAGAATTCAGTCTATTATATTTGATTTTAATGAGACTGCATAAGTTAAAAACTGTTTAGAACAATATTCACAAGTGTTACAAAGTATATGTAAAGCATGTCTTTTTTCATTTGTTATTTGATGTGCATTGTATTTACAGTAATTATCATTTAAGGTTTTTTACCTACAACTTCCAACATAAGCTGCAACAACAAAGACCAAAGAAGAACTCAAAAGAAACAAAGTTGTGGTCATTGAGTGAAAGTGAAAACCTCCTGGACTGTACCATCCCTTTCAAGCGGGGAAAACTGCAAATATACCCAAGGGCTTGACAAACGCAATTCCAAAAGTATGGAAGTCAGCGTATGTCACTGCCTTTGCTAAAAGGAGGGGAGGCCACCTTATTAAATAACTACAGGCCAATCTCTAAGTTGTCAGTTCTGGCTAAGGTGCTCGAACGCTTAGTGAGTGAACAGGTAAAGGAGTTTTTATGTACAAATGAGATCCTGTCCAAACATCAGTCAGGCTTCAGAAAGCAACACAGCACCATCACTGCCACAATGAAAGTGGTGAATGATATTACGAGTATCTTAGATAATAAGCAGAGTTGTGCAGCTCTATTTATTGACCTATCCAAAGCGTTTGATACCGTCGATCATCACATCTTAAAGCAGAGGCTACTCAGTATCGGCATATCCAGCCATGCAGTGGGTGGTTTGTGAACTACCTCTCTGAAAGGTCCCAATGTGTTCACTTTGATGGGCTGTCTTCTGAGTGGTTAAACATTGCTAATGGTGTTCCTCAAGGTTCTGTTTTAGGACCACTTTTATTCTCCATATCAACAGTTTAGGTGAAAATGTGGATGAAGCTACTTTACATTTCTATGCGGACGATACCGTGATGTATTGTGCAGGTCCCTCCATTCAGGAGGCTGGTGTTAAATTACAGGCTGTTTTTAACATTATTCAGACTCAGCTCTCTGAACTAAACTTCTTTTAAATGTTGATAAAACCAAGGTAATGTTCTTTTCTAAAGCTAAAAAGACACCAGAGCCTGCTTTAGATATTGTTACTACGCAAGGACAAGTACTCAAAGTGGTTACCAGTTATAAATACCTGGGTATCTGGCTTGATGATTGTCTCACTTTTAAACTTCATGTCAATGAAGCTTAAAAAGCTGAGGGTTAGGCTAGGTTTCTTCTACAGGAACAAGTCCTGTTTCTCGCTTGAGGCCAGGAAAAGGCTCTGTGACCTTTGACCTGTGCTGGACTCTGGTGATCTGATGTATATGAATGCACCTGCCCATTGCCTGGACAAGTTAGATGCTGCCTATCACAGTGCACTCAGATTTGTGACACACTGTAAAGCACTTACGCATCACTGTACCCTGTATGCCAAGGCGGTTATGCCATCACTTACTGTACGGAGGCTCAGTCACTGGTACTTTTTCATTTACAAAGCCATGTTGGATAAACTACCATCTTATATCTGCTCCCTGATCTCTCTGCGAATTGAAAGTACTTATTGCCTGAGATCGCATGCTGTGGTTTTATTAAATGTGCCAAGTGCTAGGACTGTCTTAGGGAAGAAAGCTTTTAGATGTGCAGCTCCACTAACATGGAACAGTCTGCAAAAATAATGGAAAATTACCAAGCTAGCACCACTACATGTTTTTAAAGCTCGGTTGGATGCTACACAATCAGATGCTGTTGGTACCTGTACTTGTGGTTAAATATGTAAATTGTAATCCCTGTACATTTTGCTGTATGATGTCCTTTTGTTGTTCTGTTGTTTATGTCTTCTTGTGGAACCTACTGCTGCAGGTCTCCCTTGAAAAAGAGATCATTGATCTCAATGGGATTTTACCTGATAAATAAAGGTTTTGAATTGAATTGAATTGAATGGAACCGCTCTCTGCAGGGACGCTGTTTGAGCCGGGATAACTGACTGTTTGTGCTCTAGAGTCATGTGTCTCCAGAAGGACGCTGCTTGTGTCTTGACTCGTGTGAGGGTCTTAATTTCTTTCTTCGTTTAAACAGACTTTTCATTCACGGGATCTTTTGAGACTCTTTCCCTGAGACCTCCTCCTGCAGGTCTGTCTTGTTCACCGGTTGCTTCAGTTCGAGTTTAGCTTCAGTAACTACTCCATGAATGTATCTGCTCATGTTTAAAGCATCTTGTCTCACTGCTCATAGTAACCGGTGCTCCCAAGATCAGATAGACAGCAGAGAAGCAACACGTATTTGTGAGAGGGTTTATCTTTGAGCAAAATACCCATTACAATTATTTTGCACACGTCTTTTGGGTCTTGTTTTATGTGATTATTGTTTTTAATAGAGGAGTTCACTGCTGGATAAGCACATTCTGTTATAAGGACCGAACGTGGTTAGATATTGAGGTAATGGCGGTTAGAGGAAAGCTTGTTAAGCTTTGGGAACATGGGGAGAACAATGTGTGATAAATGTTTTCTTTTTTTGTGTGTTATAGTCAGTTTTGTTTTTGCTCCAGAGTACGGCAATATTTTAGCACCTTAATCTATGACCAGCTTGCACTTCAGCTCTCCATTCTTTCAGTAAGAAATCTTCAATGACGACTCCATCTGCCCGCCCTGGGGTGTATGGCTGCCAGGTCAACTTCATCAGCTGGAACCGTAAGGGCCTAAATCAACCTGTAAAGAAACTAGTGTTGCTTGCGTGTCATATGAGGTAGCACTGTTCAATGCTTCTTGAAAACATTACCCACTGTAATGACGTGTGAATAAACTCCAACTCTGTATCAACAACACTGTTGTGTAACTTCAGTTCAATACTTGTATGTGTGTAGATCAGAAAGAGGTAAGATAAAGGATCTGCAGTGTTTTATGAAGTATTAATCGTACAAAGGTCAGTTTTATACAAGTAGAAGTGTGTATTCACCTGGTAGCAGGCTGTCAGTAATGCCTCTCTATTTGGACTGGCAGATCTCGGCAGACTGGCGACTTTAAAAGTAGCTCTCGGTTCAAAAAAGGCTGGGCACCCCTGCTCGAGCCAATCAAACCGCTGCTTGTGTGTCTGGGGCAGGAGATTGATGTGATTGGTTGTTGGTCGAGTGTCAGACATGCCCGCCAGCAAGATTCAACGCACGCCGCCGTGTGTAGGGGCCGTCACAGTTTCCTATATCTAACACAACCTGATCTCACCAGAATGCGTGACTCCACCACGCAACCTTAACACCGCATTGCGTGGTGGAGTCACGCATTCTGTTACATGTACGTGTCGGCACCACGCAAAAAACCCCAATGTAAAGTGAATGAGGCTCTTTTTTCGTGGTGCACACACGCATTTCTACAACGTCCCGCAGTGAGCTTTTATTCTATAAAACGTTTTTTAAATCTACTTTATAGCTTGTAGTAACTCACGGGAGGCTTCTTTTATTTTATTTGTATTCATAATAATTTTTATTTGTCGTCAGAATGTATTATGGTGCATTAGTTACGCATTTTTGTTCTCAAAAAACAGTGCATTGTGTGTAATACAACTGTGATTTGTATTAAATTAGTTAGTTTTTAAGGAAGGCCAGAGCTTCAGCTGTGTCAATAGATTGTTCCCTTTAGTTAACGTTATTTAAAAGATAATGATCATGTCCCCTTTATTGTATTACGAGCATCCATTCCCATTGGATAACGGAGAATTTTACACCCGGAAGTAAGTATTCTCCTTACAGTCGATTGATTTTACAGTGATATCTGCACTACTCATCAACTCAAAAACACCAGATTATCCTTGTTAATTACACAACATTGATTGGTTTAAATTGTGTACAATGCTTTTGTATTTTCCCCTTCGATTCGGAGAAACGAATATTTGTTCGGAGTTTTTGGATGGCAGAAGACACTACACTACCCAGAATCCTCAGCTATCGTTTGGGACTACACCATGTGCTCTGTTTGACAAACCCCGTGATCAGTCCTCAAGCTCTGTGATTGGTTGACCTCCAACTGCATTCCATATGAAAAAACACGTTTCGTAAAAGATAAAATCATACTTTATTCAGCAGTGCTTGCTTTACTCTTTGAAAGTCATCACATTAATGCATTGTAATAAATGGTTTGGCTGCATTAAATATTACACATCTATCGTAGTTCTTTATTTATCTACAGAGATCGGGCATCAGAATAGACCGGAAACTATTCTTTTACCGTTCTGTTTTAATTTCACAATAAAGTTAGTAGTAATAATCTGTTTTGATATTATTGTTTTTTATTAACTACTAGACCGCTGGGTCAGACTGTTAAGACCATCTTTTCTGTGTTACTGTGGGTTTTTTCCATCGCTTTTGTTACAAATATCAAAACAATAACAACATATATCCGTCGTAAACTAAACCAGAAACAGCAATATATTTTATTTTGTTAACACTTTAAACTTGACAGTTTTTTAACCCGCACCTCCTACTGGTTAAAGCACGTTATTACACGTTTGGAGTAATTGCAATGCAGGAAGATTATGTTGCTTTTTAATGACTGTTTAAAATGCATTTTTCTTAATGTCTTTCATTTTTGTAAAGCACTTTTGAATGTGTTATATTTGATGAAAACATTTAAATATTAAGAGTACATACAAAATAGTGGGAAAGTAGAAGGTCAATGATATAAATATAGAATAGAAAATATCAAGAAGATACTGTAAATAATATCTACAACAAAACAGTTTAGTGCCTGATAGGAGGATGTGCAAAACAGACAAACTAATAAGGCTTTATTTAAACATTA